>NC_083566.1:9378456-9681486 GCF_019925205.1 Metopolophium dirhodum
AATACCTACCTATAGTGTCACGTAGCAGGTATATAGATTTAAGACAGGAATAGACGATCAACTATATATTATAAGTTATAACAATGCACATTATTATATTATTATGAAATACAGTACAATTCTGATGGTTCGTTCTTGTGGAATGGTGAAAAAAAAGTACTTATATTATATAAGTAGGCATAGGCGTGTTTACGGGAGGGGCCGGGTGGGCACTGGCCCCCCGGCAGACTGTGCCTCCAACAAAATCATGCCAGGATAAAAAAAAAAGTCGTGCGGCGTGTACCCTGCAGTACCTATATATTTTGATTAATATTGTAATTTTTTTAGTTACGCATTTATTAACTAGTGATTATATTATCATATTATAATATTATAGTTTTATCAGTTGATATTATATTATTATCCAATTGCCGGTTATAATTTCAAAAATGTTTTTAGATATTTTACGACTTGTTAAAATAATTTAAATTTTGTCAGATACTCAAAATATATATTACCTACTGATTAGTAAATAGTTTTACAATTTGTATGTTTTTTACCTTGTATAATGGATGCCGGATGGGAAAAAAGTATTTTTATTGTTTTGACAATGGTTATACTTTTTGATCATAATTAAAAAATACTCTCTATCATTGTAAATTTTGTAACATAAAAAAAAATAGGTTTCACAATTTAAAAATTTGTTATGCCCCCTCGGCCACTAAAGTCTGAACACGCCTATGTAAGTAGGTACAGTGGCGTGTTGAACTCATTTTTGGCGAGGAGCAAAAATGTATATAAGGTACCCACCCAGCCCCCCCTTGATGTTTATAACGGCATTTCCAACTCAACAAAAAAGTTTAAATTAAAAATTTACAAAATATGCGTACATTTGTAACGATTTGTATAATCGGATATGATATTTCTACGATATACTTAGTCACCTAGGAAGCTAGGGTATTTTGTGGCAGGGGGCCAACCACCAATTTTGGAGGAGCAATTGCTCCAAAATAATACCTTCGACACGTCACTGAGTAGGTATACAATTATAGTTATAAGTGTTATAACTTATAACCATTGCCCATATAGGTAACCAGGTAGGTAGTGATTATACGTCTAGACTACTAGTAATTATTAAACCTAGAATATCTAGCATGAACTATAATAAACAAGGGTCAATGTCTCAATGGGGTCTTAAGCCCCTGACCATTTTAACCAAATCACTTTCATTTAATACAACTAGTAGAACGTTGGTTTTCAGTTTTAGAAAAAAACATATCTTTAAATAGGGTCAGCTCCGGGAAAATTGTCGCTCAAAAATTACCTTTCCTTTTCACCTGCAATTTTATTTCACCCAAATACATATTATGTATTTTCAATTTCCACCCAAGAATATTATAGCTCTTTTTGCTTACGTTCTCAATCAACATAATCAAGACTTTTGGAAACACTTGGTACCTACCTACTTTCATAGATTCATTTATTTGTGTAAATTAGTATTTTTGCGTCATTGCCCATAGAACCACAAGAGGTGCAGGCTTTTAATTGAATCCAAAAACTTTTTATATTCGTATAATGGCTCTTGATATATTGTTAAAATAGCAGTTAAAAAATATTAAAAATACATAGGCACAATTTTTTTTTTAAGTATTTAAACTGTATTTTGACAGAATTTATCAAATTGAAAACTAAAAAATAATTTTGTAGTTAAAAATGTATAAAATGTTTTTCCAACCCAAGACTAATTTATAGACTATAGTCTATAGTGTTTATACTTTATAAAGGATTTCCATATAAGTTAGATTCAAATGATATTACAGTAAATATTTTTCGACATGAAAATGAAATAAACTGAAATAATGAAATATAATAAGATTAAAAACAAAATAAATTAACTTAACTTAACTTACCTCTTAAAATGAAAAAAAGAAATTTAGTAAGTTAACAGTTAAGTTGATGAAAAGCCAAAAGTAATTAGTTAATGCCCAGTCTTGCCATTAACATTAGTAATTTGTTTTCTTTTAGTTAGATAACTTTTAAACCAGCAAATTTCACTTATATCATAACAACCGAGTACTGTAAATAATAAACAGTATTCTACTGTATCGAAAGCTTTTACCAAATCTAAAAATTTGGCTAATGAATTATGTTAACAAAATACATTATGAAAGTGTAAATAATAAATGTGGCTTTAATGTCCAAGTTGTTGAATGATTAGTAAAATTAATCAAATTTTACAACATAAAAAATACATGCAATTGATTAAATAAAAATTTTTTTTACATAATTTAAAATGATTTTTACAGTTGTTTAAATATGTATCTTAGTATATTTATAGCTTATACACGCTATTAACAATGTCTTCTACAAACTATACATCGCAAATAAAAATCAATTATCATCACTATAATATTCACATTCATCTGAATCATCATCATTCTCTTCATCTAATTGTTTTTTAAATATTTTTTTATAAACAAAGAATTCTTCAGCTGTAACTCCAGCAACTTTAACAGCAAACTGCTTATCACTTGTTTCAATGATTGCTTTCAATGAAGGATTACCAGTTATTAGATTTGGACTAGCCTTTGGATCTCGAGGTTTGTACATACCTAGTTTTACCAAAAAAGTATGTCTACACTTTAAATCAAAAAGTGTTGAGGACAAAACACTCGTTGTTACAAATTGAGTAGGACCAAGTTCCATGTTCAACAATATATAATCTAATTTAGACTCAATATATTTCCAATTGTCAAACAAAATATTTGGCGAATATGATATCAATTCTAATAACCTATTTTGTTTATTACCAACATATGATAAAAGTTTAGGAATTCTGGATAGAATTAGCTTATCGTCCAGCAACAAACAAGAAGGTTGTGAAATTATTAGTTGTCTTAATTTTTTGTCTTCAAAGCGAAAGTTAGTCCATGCAATCATGCATCTCTGTAAGTTTTGTCTATTTATACTTAATATATCTGGATTTGAATCTATCATTTCTAGAAGCTCAGATGTTTTAAAGTCATACTGGGTTAAATATTCAAATAGTACTAGCCACCTTGATTCAGAGTAAAATTTTAATTTCTCTTGATGGTTGTTTATAACTTTGGATAATATTGAACTTTTTACATTTAACTGCTTAGCCAAGTTACATAAGTGTTCTGGTACGACATTCAGTTCATTTACTGCAACAGACATATTTTTAGATGTGATCATTTTTGAACAATGACACAAATAACATGATCGAAACGTTCTCATTAACAACATTGTAACTGAAAAAAAAAAAATAAATATTTTTACACACTTAATACCTATAAATTCCTTCAATAATTAAATTACACAAATTTTAAGATTGAATGAAAAACATAAATTATTATTTTTAACGTTACATTCTTATAATAGCTATAGTGACTAAAGCTATACTTATGCTCCTTAATCAAAGACTATCGTTTCTTTATTGTCTATACAGTATGTTCCAAAAGTCCCATATCTTCCTTGTATTTCTGTGGCAAAAAAATATATTTAAATATGTTTTTACAGTAAAAGTATGGAATATCCAATTGAATGGCATAAAATTCAAATTTTTTGTTTCAAAAATACAAATTTTTTTAAATATTGAAGATAGGTATTTTCTGTCATATTTTTAAAAACAGTTATCAAAAAAAATGTATTAAAATTTAATGAAAATAGACCAAAGTAAAACAAATTAAGTTGTTGACTTAGTTAGAATAATACCTACAATTATGTCAGCAAAACACTAATCTTATGATTTAATCAACCTCAATAGAACGCGTATTATTTTTATAATAATTTGTAAATATCTAATTATTAATGGAGCTTTGTTAATTGTTAAATTATTTAAGTGTTTCCAAAAATTGAGACATTAATCTGTTAATATAACATTGTTTTTGACGATCTTGATAAATGATAGGTACTCAATTCCAAAGCTTGCCGCTTGTTTGCAATTTTCATTATTTGGAAGGTAACATTTAACCATGTCAATGAAATCATGTACTCAGAATGTAAACATCATTTTTTAAATCTAAAACAAAATAAGTACGAAGATAAAGTAGATTGTTATAAAAAAAATCTGCAAGATTAATTAAATCATGTGATTCGTGTTTTACTAACAGTAACATAACAAGGTATTATTCTAATGAAGGCAACAATTAAAATTTGCTTTACTTGGCAGATTTTCACTCAATTTTGATAAAAAAATATTTTAACTGTTTCTAATCATTAAATAGCTATTTTGAAAATTTAAAAACTCAATTGCATAAAAATATTTGAATCTTATGCCATTCAATCAGAATTTTCATACTTATGAATTACTGTAAAAAAGCCACAATTAAATATATTGATTTGCCACAAAGATGCCACCAGGGTGATACGGGACTTTTGAGACATACAGCTCAGCTAAATCAAAAAATTATTTCATTATGAACAATTCGATAAAAATGATTTATTGTTTCAATATAAATAATAAGAAAAATAAGTACCTAACCTTGTTATGAATTTTTCGAAATGTATTTTGTTAATAAATGATAGGTTTATAGTACTAAAAGACTAAAAGTATTAAAATTGATGTAGCTTATAATATTAATATATCCTCATTACTTTGTCTCAAAAGTAGGTAGAATACACTAGTTCTGTTCATTTTTTCCCTTTTCCGCCTATACCATTGTGAAGGAGATGTGTGCCGCCCAGTGTATTCTACTTAAAGATAAAGTATAGGTATAGATGGAAATTCACCAAGTATGCCATCCCTATTTTTCTGAACCCGTTATCATGGACCTAATACCGTTACACCTTAGTAAGTAAACCAAGTTAGATGAAACGAAAACTTCTCGTTTGCATTTAAATTTCAATTCATCAATATTTTCAAAAGAGTCACAATGATTAACAATCTAGTGGAAAAAAAAATTTGGTATCGCTATGACACTCCTTACATGATATTTTATAGATAATATAGATATTGATATACTTACTTAATCTTTGTGGATAAAGCTAATAGAAAGTGTAAATTTTTATTAGCAATTAATTAGCCTTTTACTGTTTTTACACAATTGCTAACATAATAAATTGCATATAACAATGAACTAAGCAGTAACAGTAATCAGATAAATGAGAATAGCTGCAGGCCGTCTAAATCATAAATGTCTAACAGTCACGACTCACGGTTGCTAGATAGTATTTTAATTCGTTCTCACAGTTAATAAATTATTAATTATTAATTATTAAATTATTATTTATACCTACTCAAATCATAAAAACGTGTGCGAATTTGGGAGACCAAAGCTAGGGTACTATCACGGATTAATATTGATATGAATCCGTGGGTACTATTTCACGGACGACTATAGTGATAAGAAACATTGGACGTTGTGTTGCATTTCATTTAATTTTAGGGGTGCCGTACTATTGCACCGAAACTACGGTTCTTTTACGAAGTAGATGTCACCCTATGTCACATAATATTTTTTGTAAATTGTTTTTAAGTATATAAAATAAATTCTATTGGTGTCATTACCACGATAGTCATACCGACATATTGTTGTCATCATAACATAATGACAAATAAATAATAATCGAAAGTTAGGTTATAAATTCCAAATTCCTCTTTAGACTATACAATCTAATCTAATGAGTAATGACTATAGACTATTGACTAATACACATTGTTCAGTTTACATTACCTAATGAGAGCAGTTTAAATATGTAATTTGACTTGAAGTATTTAAAACATCACTTTTTACGGAAACAGGTATGTATAATACTACTGTCTACTGTATTGAATAGTTTAGCTATTGTTTAGAAATGTAAGTCTTTTATTAACTATGTAAATATGTAATACCAGCTTATTCTGTTTCCCTATCCACACAGTGATGAGTACTGACTGAAGCACTAATTACTGTATTATGATTTTTCCGTGGTGTGTTTACATCACAGTTTATAGAACCATAATATTATGTATTGTAAAATATTATCTAATGTATTGTCTAAGTTATAATGAATATTAATACATTTATCAGGGGTGTAAAACTTTTAGAATTAAAGTTAAGCCTGAAAACGGAATGTTTGTGGCAAACATGACAATTGATGGTCTCAGAGTCACGAACCACGTAAAAGGGTTTCAGCGAGGCTTGAACAAGGAAGCGCTAAAAAAGACTAAAGCGTTTTCCTTCGGGTGGGGCGCTGTTAACATGGCATCACCCACTCAGTTGGATTGTGGTAATTTGCAAGGTATTAAATAAGATGACGTCGTCCGAAAAATCAGATCAGAGGCTTTAACTGCTGATGATTATGATAAAGATGATTTTCCTGATATTGTATTGATGTGTAATGACAAATAAATCAACTTTGTAAAGTATGTCAGTATACCGTCCGTACACTGTTATAGTAACGAGCAGTTGGACATACTAAACAATCTGATTAAAAAACAAAAACCAGTAACTGGGTATTTGAATGCAACAACTGGTACAGTCGTCAGAAAAATTGACAAGAACAGCAAAAAGATCACAGTATGTTCTAGTTATTAATGTCCCATTACCTGGAAACTCGAGTGTCATGTGTCCCGTTGGTCGAACGTTTTTAAAGCATTCGTTTTGAAACACAAACTGACTTGGCGCGTATTCACAAACATAGAAACAGATATAAGTTTTGCACAAATTAACGGCTCGTGTGGTTTTAATTCCATATTCGATTACCTTAACTGGCGTTACAGAGTATTTGGTTGAAAACAATGATGAGTCTAATGTCACGATCATAAACATATGTGTAAAAAATATAAAAACAAAATAGGCACCTATAAAATATCATACAGGTACATATTTTTAAACCATTGCTTCTTATCTATATGAATACGTAAATATATAGTATTATAGTAAAAGAATATACATTATATAATCATAACAATAACAAAAAGGACTGGATACAGGAAACATGTACATTTAGTACCTATTTAGGGGGACGAGGTGGCCGAGCGGTCTAACGCGACGGATTCGGCACAGCCGGTCCGAGTTCGATCCTCGACCACTGGGCGGCATTTTTCTCCGTGCAAGTCACGGTGTCCGGAGAACAAGTGCCGCCATCCCCCCACCCCGGGGCACGGCAGAAACCTACGGGTGCCCCATTAGAAATTCTGCCAAACACAACACACACGTGTACCAACCTACCCAATATAAAAAACCTACCAAACCTACCCAATATAAAAACCTACAGTGCTCTACCCACACCCAATGGCCTATGTTGCCGCGGGTTACCCAATAAAAAAAAATAAATAAAAAAAAAAAAAAGTACCTATTTAGTATTTACTATTCATTAACGTGGTATCATAGCAACTGTGTAATATTATATATCAGAAAATACAAAATTCGATTTAACAAAGTCACTGGTATGGTATCTGCATTTACATATCATCGGTGTATCGGAATATATGGAAAATACTTGCGTGTTAATTTAGTTACATAAGTATAATTAAAAATATGATAATATATCATTATTTTAAATACTAAATATATATATATATATATATATAAATAGTATTCATTTTTATTTAAATTAATACGAACTTGTTTTATATTTACGTGAATTTTTTTATAAGCAATCAGTTATTTTTGCATATAGGTGTATAGCTTAGATGATCATATTATACTAGTATATTATGATCTAAGGTGTATTGTGAAAAAGAGAGGGAGAGCTGATACCTTTATTTATCGTCATAATGTCACGTCCTATGATGATACCGACCTTAAGCCCAAAATTTTTTTTCGGTCTCACTACTCAAGTGAACGGCAATTGTTTATTTCTAAATGAAAATGAAATCGTCTATCCAGCGTCTGGTGTCCTCGTTATTTACAACACTGCTCATCATAAACAAAAATATATACACCTGGCCGAACCACAAAAAGTCATCACTGCTATGGCCCTCTGCATTAACAAGTATGCTCTTACTATCTTTATTATAAATTTGTTTGTGTCTTATGAACCACATACATTGGTATAACTGCATATAGATATTATAATAATTAATAGGTACTTAGTTTATTATAATTATGACAATTTTAAAAACAATCTATCTATTATTAATCATACGTTATCTATTATTATTCAGTTGGTAATAGCCTATAATAGGTGTGAATTTAGCAAAAAACCTATATATAGGTATTATAATAATTTGTCAATATGGCAATATACATATATATACCATCAAGGCCGTAACTGAAAACAAATTTTTGGTGAGGGAGATCAAATGCTTTACTTGCTCTATGAACAAGATTATTGATGACTGACCATTACAGTGAAACTTCCGTTAAACAATTTTCTGATTAAGAAAATGTATCAACTAAAAAAACTAAATAGATATGATATGCACATCTATTTAACAAACTTGACTATAATAAGAATTTTATTGGTAGTCCATGAGACTCCGTAACATAAAAATTGCACTGTACCTATTACTATAAGTATAACTATTACAGTAGGTACCTATGTGGCTATGTAATTATTTGTTTATAAATAGTAAATACCTAAAAATATCAGTAAGTCTATATAAGAGTATTCATACCTATTGGCAATTTAGCTATTGTACCTATTCATATAGGTACCTACTTAGTTACTGTAAATTACTATGTGTACAAATATAGGTTCCTATATCCTATTAGAAAACCAACTACACCAAATAATAATATCTTTGTATTTAATTTTTTAAAAATGTATTATAAATTATACATACAATAAATTATAGTTATTATAACTAACTAGGTTGGTATACAAATACAAATATAATTTGTCTGACTTTTTACTGTAATTTAGAAACGTTATAGCTGTGGCAGAAAAAGGTGACAAGAAGAAACCTACCATCAGTATTTATGACCTGGACTCAATGAAACGAAAAAAACTACTAACCGTGTTAACGGATTTGAAAACCGATAATTTCATTAATATCAAATTCTCATTTGATGATACTTATTTGGCAGCCCTCACTAATGGACCGGATTTTATGATGTACTACTACAATTGGGAAAATTCAAAAATCGAGAGCTACGTGAAAGCTAGCAACCCTCCAAATGCCGAAGGACCAGTGTTAGACGTATGTATACATATTAATATATTATATATTATACTAGCTGATCCCGTGCACTTCGTTACCCGTTAAATGTACAAACTGTATATGACTCAAACATTGTTCAATGCGTTATTTAATATTCGGTGTATGATGTTCTAAATTTACCTTAACTTTTCTGTTGCCCGGAATAAAAATTCTGATTCGCAGCAGTATATTATCAGGTAGGCAATCTACCTGCGGTAGATCGTGGACCCCGTCCTGTTTGTACATAAGTGTATGATTTAACTCTAAAGTATCAAAGTTAGTATCCAAGTTTGTCGTTTTTACTTAATTCCACCTACGGTGGATTAATATAGTCAATTAATACAAAATCCTAACCTAACCGTACTAAAATCCGATGAATAAAAAAAAAACAAATTTAATCCTTTTTAAATTAGCCTATCTTCTTCCCAGAGGTCTATCTACACACAAACATTCATTTATATACCGACAAAAAATAATAATACAAACTTACAAACATGCCCGATTAACTAATAGCCACCAATATATAATACACTATTATTATTTTTATTTTTATTTTTTTCTGGACAACCCTTATCACTTAGGGGTATGAAAAATAGTTAGTAGCTGATTATAGCAGGTCTGATTCTCAGACCTACTGAATATGCATATAAAATTTCATAAAAATCGGTCCAGCCGTTTCAGGGGAGTATGGTAACTAACATTGTGACACGAGAATTTTATATATTAGATATTATATACATTTTTGTATATAATATAACATATTGGCAATTTAAAATATTATGATGCACATATACATAATATATAATGTATATAAATGCGAGTTAAACATTTGTTAATGTGTTTATTGTAAAAGTCATTAACAATATTTAAATTATCATAGATGGCCTTAAATCCATCCGACAATACTATATGCTGTTTTGTTGGTAAAGGGCTATTCCGGCTAGTCACTATCAGTGATTCTATTTGGCGGCAGTATGGTTTTCAAAAAGCCGACAACTTGGATTTTTCCACTGTATGTTGGTTGAACGGTGATAGGTAATGTATTATTGAAAATGTCAAATCAAAACATTTTTTAAGTGATTTGTATCTAATATAAATGAAGTTGAAAGTTTTGGATGTCCCAATGCCCCATAAAACACGGCAGTGGCGTAGCCACGATTTTAGAATAGAGGGGAGCAACAATTTTTTCAAGATCAAAGTAGGTAAATAGTTGGACACGGAACAGTTGCGCCTAAGATAAAATTTGTATTTTACGGTCAGTATATCAATATTGCGGTCCTTATTTTTTACCGTCAATGTATACATTTTTAAAAAACAAAAATGTTTATTGATTCGTGGCCAATATTCTATAATTATATTGAGACTTCAGTGAAACATCATTCGGTATTTCATTATTATCAACGAACTAAAATATGCATTTGAGTGATAGACAAAAAAAAGTTTCTTAAAAGCTAAGGCTTAGTTTAAAAGGTAAACCGTATTGTTAATTCTTAATGAATTTAAATTTCGAAAATTTGCTCATACAAAAAATGGAATTAAGTTAAAGTTTATAAACGAACAAAATGTTTTTATTAAATCTGAAAAAATCTATTTATTTTTATACCTTCTATAAATAATTTGTATAATATTATAATAATATAATATAATATAGAATAATATTTTCATAACAATTTATTTATTTGTAATTATATATTTATGTATATTAGATTATAAACGTATTATTGGTGATACGCCCTGAGTGATGAACAATAGAGTTTTAGGATATTCAGGATATTGTGTACCTACTTGATGGTTAATTTTAAAAACTATTTTGGTCTTTCATTATTGATGTACGATGTACCTTAATGGCTTAATGTAATTAAGTTTTTTACGTACATTTTTATAATACCTACATTAAGGCTGAAGCTTAAACTCATTATCGACCTACGAGTATAGTTTTTGACTTTTGTCATGAAGTGATATTCCAGTTATTTAAATTTTATAAGTTCATTTCAAATTATGACAATATAATATGGTTCAATATCTTGTGTTTAATTTTCAAGTTTTTACTTTTTAATGCCAGTTTAGGTAGATCCTATACGGCTATACCTAAGCATGCGCATGTGATTATAATATAGTATAACTAGTAGGTATACCCAACGATACAAGTTATAAAATTATATAATAAATATAAAACTTTATAGGATTTTAGCTGGTACTATGGATGGTCGTATAATAATAGTAGAGAATGGAGAGCTTATAGCTATGTACAACGTTAAAACAATGATGGATTTTGATCCAAAAAATAGAATAAAAGCTCCTTTAGACGTAGTTCCCTTATCAAAAGAAAGTAATCAACGAATGGACATAAGATGCTGTATTCCGATCAAGATAGGTTTAATATTCGTATTTGGCGATTCCTGTGTTTATTACTACGAAAAAACTAATCACAGGTTTGCTAAAAAAAAATTAAAAATAGATAGTTAGGTACCTGGTACTTACTAAGAATTTCAATGGCGTTGAATTTATAATTTTACAGATACAAAAGACGAAATGAATTCTTGAAGCAAACTGACTCAAACTTAAATGCTCTGGATACCGATAGACCTATGCATAACATAGAGACACTGTCTATAAGTCCAAAAAACCTAAAAATGATTTGTGTTACAAGGAGGTCTCAATTGTTTTGGGCACCGTTGGCTGAAATTCCAGACACATATATGGTAATACTCTAGAAATGAGAAATAATATAGTCAGCGGTGCCGTAGCCAGGGAGTGGGCACTGTGGGCATGTGCCCTCCCCCCGTATTTTTTTGGCTTATTTTATATTATATTATATGTTTGATAAAAATGAAAAGTTAAAACTGTCAAAGCGAACCATTTTGAAGTGGTTGGATTTAGGAAATATTGTACATCCATCGTTAGTGCTGTGTCACTGATTATTTGTGTGTATGAGTTCCCCGAACCCTTTATGTAACTAAAGATAAACGATGGCTAAGATTCTTGGACCTTAGTAACGTACATACGCGCAGTCACATCACTATATTAATTTGTGATAAAAAAATGTTCAACTCCCGTGTGCCACGAAACTCCCAAAAAGCGGAAGAAAAATTCACCCAGTACCGAAAGCCCTATTTTAATTTTGAAAACATATTTGAATTCCTTAATCTATTTTCTAGGTTATGTAAGAAATGGATTTTTGATTTGTACTTTGTGGTACGTATTGTTTAATTATTCAAGTACCAAATTAATTTTCTTTTTTTATCAAAATTCAATTTAACTTTAATATTACTAAAAAAAAATATTCGCTTCCTACAAAACACAGACATAAAGCCATAAAGGGCAGAAATTCTTATATTTTTTCGAAATTCAAATTGGACTTATGGAAGTATATTTTTTTCCCACTTATAGGTCTAAATCCACAAAAAACGACCAGCTTTCAAATGCCCTAATATAGTATTATACTTTTGTTAGTAATTTTTAATAATATTCGAACAAAAAATGGAATGTTTTGTTTACAACACATTTTGATATAATTATAATATATTAATACACTTATATTAGTTAATACATTAACCTATGGTTTACAATAATATTAATACATTGTTATATTAAATGTAGGTACCATAGTTGTTAACATAAATATATAGTCATAAAAAGAGTATCTACACTTTATGAACAAAGGGGTCACAACTAGATATTATAGTAATTGAAAGGTTAGAGAAAAAAATGAAGTACCCCCCATTAAAAAAAAAAAATTTTCTGACTACGGCACTGATAGTCAGGACACAATTCAATGTATACCATTATACCAATATTTTATTGTAGAACGCACAGAATATTGTTTACTTTAAGCCTCTTGGTGAAGACTTGCATCATGGTGGTATCTCCAGCTTGTCAACGTGTAAATGGAAACCAATATTCATAACTTGTGGCAAGGTTGACCACACCATTAGGGTTTGGAACTATTTGAATTGTTCATTATTACTGTCACAACAATACCAAGAAGATGTGTTTAGTGTTTCACTACACCCTTCTGGGTTATATTCCGTAGCCGCGTTCACGGGGAAAGTCGAGTTCCAATTGGTGCACACAGAAGGTCTGAAATCGTGGAGAGAGTTCGCTGTGACGAGTTGTAACTTGACCGAATTTAGTACGTCCGGTCACATGTTTGCTTTAGCTAACCAATTCGACGTTGATGTGTATTGTTCGGTGAAATTTGAAAAAAGGTTTACGTACAAAGGACATTCAAGTACGGTGTGTGTTGACAATGATTACCAACGATTGCATGCGTAATAATTTACACGTCATGCATAATGCATATACGTACAAATGTTATTGATGTGATGATATATATCATCAAGTTAATGATTTATAGATCACGGCTATGGTATGGGCACCAAACGATATGAAACTAGTCACGTGTGGAATAGATGGTGCTATTTACGAATTCAATACAAGGACTGGTGAAAGGGACATGGATATCGTACATTCTAAAACGATTTATATGGATTTGGCCATTTCAAACGACACTAATCAGATTTTCCCAGCTGCTCAAGATGGTCGATTCAAAGAAATAAATAATCAATCCGTAAACTTTTTTATTTCAAATTATATACCTACACTCAATTATTATAAAACTTAGTTACCCAAGTAAAATATAGAAGCACTAATGTAATCTTCTCTAAAATTTTAATTATCATATTTATTTAGCTGTAAAAACCAATTACAAGAGTCAAAAACCTATAAAAATAATCACACCATCGTACAGTTAAAGTTGTTGGAATAGGACCTAACCATAAGAAGTCTAATTATAATATTTATCTTAAAAATTATCTAGGTGGTCCGTGATATAGACTTGCACCAAGGTGCATTAGACGCGATAGTTTTGTCAAGATCAGATTTAATTCTATTCGTAGCAGGTCAAAATGGTGTTGTGTTATCATTAATGTTACCTATCATGGCTGAAATCAAACACAAAGAGTTTAATATGCACAACAAGAATATTACAAAGGTTTACTAATTATGACATTGTTATTTTTAAATCTTAATCATATAACGTTTTACAGATGAGTATGACAATTGATGATTCAAACTTGATCACCTGTTCGTCAGATGGGAGTATATGTATATGGGAAATTAAGGATGCTGAAGGCAAAAAGGTTATTTTAAATGACCAATTCGCATATTCTGATGATATTCTAGTGAACGCTTTGGAGTTAAAGAACAAAATCGAAAATATGGCAGAACTTAAAATGAGAGTAAATGAGTTGGAAAGGGAAAGCAAATATCAAATTACTCAACTTATAAAATCTAAAGAACAACAGATCCAGGAATTGAATAATAACCATTCGATCGTTATGAAAATATTGGAAAATAAAAATACGGTAGGTAAAACAAGAATAATACGATATATATTATAATACCTACGGACTACGATTAGTAGTTAGTACTGTCTATAGGTGCCTTACCTAGATAGTAAAAAAATATTGTCATAATTAAAAGTGAGTAAATAATTATATTTATATTCAAGGAAATAACTAAAAAACACATGGCTGATAAGAGTAGGTTAGAAATGGAACTAAACCTTTTAAAAGATTCACATGCTCAAGAGTTGGAAGAATTGGAAGCTAATTATAATGAAAAACTCTTATACGAATACGAAAAATATGACACACTTCAAAATGAGTTAATTAAAACTAACTCGGAATTGGAAAAGTAATAATGATTATTAGTAACGTTTGATAATTAGTAATTACACTAGCTGGTTAGGTTATTAACCCATACTGTATGATCGTTTAAATTATTATATTACTGTAATTTATACTAGAGATATGAACAAATCTGAATTTGAACAAAACGAAAAATTACAGAAAATAGTAGATCAATTTAAAATAAAACTTAATGAAAAAGATGAAAATATTGTAAAAGTAAGTGGTGTACTTGTTTAAATATAATACTTTAAGGTGATTTAAATTTCAAAAGATAATAATTAACAATACGACTCAATATACGGAATTGGTTCCAGGGCAAAATAAATTGTTCGAATGTTAATCTTATATTCTTATGATATTTTATTAGGTTTTACGATGTCTGGCAAAGTTTTTAAATAGGATATATCCAATAGATCGTAGAAAATATGTAGGTATATTTAAAAGTTTATTGGTAAAAATATTAAAAAAATTGAATGATTGCCAAATTTTGAACTTAGAATTCGTCAAAAATATATGCTGTAAATGTATACTACTTCATTAATTTTTATAAAAATTTTATTTATTGGAATCAACCGACTTATTATGATACCATATTGTTGATATTATCCAGGATTTAATTTGTATACCCGTACCTATGTAATGTTTTAAATGTAGACAACCTGGGAACCAAATCGCAGTCATCCCATAATCTACCTATATATTATAATGAATAATAATAGTAATCACCAATTACTTATTAGTTACTTCTACCAATTAGACAGTTTGCTTTTTTAATATTACAAACTATAATAATTGATAAAACATTCAAATTATTGTCTATATAGTTAAAAGAACAATTGATTAAAGATAAACAAAGTATGTCTGATCGTATGTGTAAAATCGAAGAGGACGCAGATCGGGAAGTATTGGAAAAAAAGGCTGACTTTGTGAATAAATTGAGAGAATTGAAAAAAATTAATTTAAATCTTAGAGGCGAACTTGGATCATACAAAATGAAAGCTAAAGCGTGCGTAACCTTTAGGTTAAAATTCTGCAGTGCTCGAAATGAACTGAAACGGTGTTTCTGATTTTAATATTAGGCTTTACATCCGTTTCTGTTTTAAAAGTATAAGCATAAAATTCTATATCGTAGTTTGTAATCTGTATTGTATTATAATATTATTAATAACTTACTACAATGATATATTTATGAATGATATATAAACTACAATGAAGACTTGGAAACTACATACTACTCCTTCCTGTGACTGTGGAAACGGTACGCAAACAATCCCCCTTATAGCACATGAATGCCGATCCGTGCATTCAAAGGCACTCTAAAATCTAAATGATATACATTCAGCTAATAGAGATGTAATCGATTGGATACGCAATACAAGATTATTCATAAGTTTGTCTACCTTTATCAAAAAAAAAAAAAATGTCCACCAGCAAATCAAATTAAATTTTTATTAGCGTTTGAAGTTCATATTTATACAATATTGGATATTCACTTGATTTCTCATGTAGTGATTTTGTTACTTTGTTGTAATTCAAAAACTAATAACTGTAGATATATGAAAATTTATATTCTCATTTTCTATACACCATCAAATTTTGAAAATATTTTGACTCTTTTTGAGCTGTTTACGGGCATTGTTAGTTTTCAATTATTTTGGTTTTTTTTTCTATAACTGTCAATAAAATTTTATTTGTTGGGTAAAAAAACGTGAAAATTTAATACAAGGCTCCTGCAGTATTGCTTATATAACTGTTGAAAAATATTAAAAACACATAGGTACAATTTTTTTTTTGATAAGCATTTAAGGTTGGAATTTTGACAACATTTAATAATTATTTTGTAGTTAAAAATTTTAAAAATGTTCAACTTTTATAGCTAAGGTTTAAAAATTGAAAACAAGGTTCCACGTAAATAGGTATATATAAATTACTTTATTCACATAATATCAACAAATATACTTAGTAATATCATAGGCTGACTTTTGTTCAGAATCGTTTATCTTATACAATGATATTATATCATTGAATTCAAATTTAACACCATCCATTATAATGAACCACTTGTAACCTACTGTACAGCAGAGCGACATCCACTTACCAGCTTTTTTTATTATTGAAAAGATGTGGCGGGAATTGGTTTATGATCAAATAAAAGTCATGATGCAGGTACATTGATTTTAAATTTGCAATACAAAAATAGACAAATGATATTTTAATTTTGTATGCGAACCGATTCAAAACATTTTCCATTTCGAGTGCTGTAGTATAATAATGCTGAAACAGTTACTTAAATGTTTTTGATTTATGCCAAATTATAATACAATGTGTCAATGTTGATTTAATAGAGCGTCAAAGGAAGCAGAAGACTTGGGTGGTCTAATTGAAAAATACGAAGAGGATATAACTCAGCTGAAAGTATCAGTCAAGATCGAAGAACAGACAATCTTAGGCCTTAAGAAGCAAATACAAGTTCGTGACGATATTATAGAGCAAAAGGAATCGCGGATTTTCGAGGAGAAACTTAAAATGAAAGATATAGAAAAACAATTGTTGCTGATGAAAGAAAATGTTAGTGAACTAGAACAAACGGTCGAGCCATTAATAATGGAAATTCAAGATAAAAAAAAAACTATTGAAGACGTGAGTTTTTATTTATATGTACCAGGTTAACCTTTATATAGTAATAATTAATAATATTATAAACATTACGTCATTATATTCTACTTACCAGCCTTTGCACTTAACACGATACTTCGATAAACATTATGGGGGCTTCGAACCCACACATCTAAAAAACTGTATATTTTTTTGAGGGGGATAAGCCCCCTATCCCTCATGAGATATGCGCCTATGAATCCACTGATAATAATAATAATAACAAGTTTATAATAATTATTATTATTACCTATGTAATATGCTAATTATTTATTATAACGTCAGATATTGGCGATGAAAATATGTAAAATCCTATGGTGAATTGTATTAAATCCGAATAATTATTGTTGTCATTGTGACGGAACGCGAATGACAGATGGAATCGGAAATGTTAGGTATGACAGCAGTGGTAAAGCAAATGCAATTACGCTTATCCGAACAGCGTGACAGATTGAAGGCGTGTGGCCTGGAGCTCGATAAAAAAGAACAGACAATCCGAGAGGTCAACCGAATTGTAAAAAACATTCAAGTTGATATCCACTCGGCCAGTGAACATTATCAAAATTCGGCAAAGCTAAAAGCCGCAGTTAAAGTGAGTAGACGAGATTGGAATTTTTTTCCTGTTTTTGTAAGGAGTTCCGCATAGGCAATATGTATGTCATGCACGGATGGCTGCGTGTAACCAAATAAAATGAGATACATACCAAATAGATCATTGGTACGTTCATTGTATGTACCACTGAAATTTGTCTTAAGCCCAGTTCGGTGCAACTAACACAGTTAATATTAATGAGTGAAGAATAAATGATGACTGTTATATTGTATTAAGTTAAGTTATGGCTTATATTCCCTATTAAGTATTAATATGTCATCCACTGCATATTATGAAATTCGACTGACATCCCCGGATTTGTAAATATGATAGTTAGTTCCAGTGGCGTAATTTGGTCATGTTTGTGTGGAGTATTGAAACATTTGCCCCCCCCCCCCCCGTCATATGGGGGTGGCTATTTTTTACACCCGCAAAAATAATGTAGTAGGTAATATATATATATATAACTAAAGAAGTCGGTACATAAATATGGTTCACTAGTTGAAAAAAGTCATGGGGGTGATACGACACCCAAATTCCCCCCCCCCCCCCATAAATACGCCACTGCAGCATTCATAAAAATGAATGGTATTGTTTTACACTCAAATCGTCGATCAACCAACAATATTGTGACAGCATCTATGCATTTAAATTAAAAAATAAAGATTATTAAAAATATTGTTTAAAAATGAAAAATAATAAATTATTGTATTTAATAATTTAAATTTCCAAGAGTAAATAATACTTAGGTAGTTAGGTACTATTTTTATTTGATAAGCAATTAATTTATTTACAGGATTTGTTTATTAAATATGGAAATACAAAAACATTTGAAGTATCTAAAGGTGAAGAGTTTGACACCAGAATGGAGTTTACAAGACAGCGGCAATTTTTAGAACAGTCCATTATCAGCTTAAAAAAACGTGTAAATGCGTGTGAAAAAAAAAACAATTCCTATAACAAACTTATGGATGAAAATATAACCCTCATTGATACAATCAATAAATTAAGACAAGAACTCAAGGCAAACTCTAAGAAATATAACAACTTAAAATTAATTTTTAAAATTAAAGAAAGTAAAAACCAAATTACTAAACATTAAACAAGTTAAAAATAACAATCTTCAGAAATAGAAAGCTGTGACAAATTTAGATGCAGTTGAATAATAGCATAAGGAACATAATTTATCGCCAATTAAAACAAATTTTGAATATTTTATTTTATTGTAATGCTGTTGTTAGTAGTGGTTAATATTTAATGTTTATTTGATTTTAGTCTTTAGAAATAATAGAACATAATAGAATATATTTTACTGACTGAACAAAAATATGTAAGTAATATAACACTTATTATAATATCTTGATTTTTTTATTTTATATAATCGCAATTTATAAGTATATAAATATGAAGTTAAGTAAATTTTAAAACAAATTTAATATAATGCTATATTTTGCCATCTTTATATTACTTATGCAATTTTATACTTTACTTTAGTGACTAGTTTAAATAAAATAAATATTAGTTAAGTACTGTCTTTATATTAACAGTCTCCATTCTCTACATTAATGCATTATAATGATCATATTAATATATATTTTTATTTTTTAAATAGTTAAATTAATTATTTAATAATATGTTCAATTAAATACGATCAATTTGAATATTTTCTTTAAAATAGTTAGAATTTACAGTGTACAGGAAGACCTGACAGATGAAATAACTTTTGTTCTATTCAATATTTTAAAATTTTTTTTATATATCTTTTTAATAGTTTAGTGCTACACGTATAATATAAAAAAAATTATTTTTATTTTTTAATACTGAAAATAAAAAAAAACTTATTTCTAAATCTGATTATAAGAACAATTTTAATGCAAAAAAACATCTATCTAAGTCAAGTAGTTTATTTTTTAGAATTTTTTATAGTAAATTAATTTAGAACGTAACAACTTTTTTTATAATATTTTTTGACCTAAGTATATTTCTTAAATTATTTATTAACCAAATAATTTTCACAATTTTTGTCATACGTTAAAGTAGAATCTTTTTTTTTTTTTGTCAGGTCTTCCTGTTACACCTGTTTAATTTTTACATATAAAAATGTAATTTATAATAACTTATTACTTTTACACATAACATTTTTTTCCCAATCTAAACAACTCATACTTGTGATCAGTTAAGTGATAGTTAAATTATATTTTGTGAGGCCAACCAGATTCACTGGCAATAAGCAAACCTTACCAATAAGTATAATATTAAAAACGAAAGAGAGAAATAATATTCAACTAAGTATACAATATGACTTGAACAATAATATACATTATTATATGAAATAAAAGTGGCTGTAAATTTATTACAAAAAAATTACAAATATTCATATACAATTTGATCAATTATTTGTATTTTAATTAAAAGTTGTAAAATGTACAACAGTAAATTTTAAATATAATATCCACAAGATACAAACCGAAAAACCCATAAAAAAAATATACACCCACCATATTCAGTCACAAAAAACTTATTTAAAACATTTAGTACAAATTAAAGTAAAAATGGTATGATTGACTTTCTACATTTCGGGTAGTCAGAAAATTCTTTTTTGTAATTCCTGTGTTTTCCAAGAGCCCATACTGCCATTTGGTATAATCCAGCAAAAGCGAATAATCCAGCTAAACAAATTACATACAAATTATTTTTTATCAACAATATAATATTAAATGACTACCTGAAAATGAAGATGTCATTATGGTAAATCCAATCCAACTACCAACTTCATAAGTGTAGTTAGGGCAAGAAACAAAGTTAAAAAGAAGTGTAAAAGGATTTATAGTGGGAACTGGTATACGCCTGACTTTAGTACCAGGTGGACGAAGATTTCTCAGTGCAATGTGAATGCTTAAGTTTCCTAATTCACAAAACTGTAATATTGTATAAAACGTATATTTCATTATTAACATACTAAAATTTTAATTTAATTTCAATACTTACGATAAAAGTACCAAGACCAATGTAAAATTGAATTGTACATGGTGGAGTATACAATGGATGGTTAACATAGTATGAAACAAAAGCAGTGAAGCCCCAGTAATAAGTACAGTTTTTAAACAGATTCATTATTGGCATTGTGTTGTGAGAGAAACGATGTACAAACAGTGTTTCAAGCACACGTTTTGCATAATGGATTGACCAACAGTAAGCAGCAACTCTAAGAAAACAAAAATAAGAATTAGAATTATAAGAATAGGAATGACATTTACATAATATGTACTTGGAAAAGAACACATTTTTGATGATAAGCAATTTCTTTGATAAAAAAAAAAGGCAAGTTTAAATACTTAGATATAGGTTTTTATAAAACTTAATGTAAGTCGCATAAAATCTATGCGTACATAATTATTTATTACTATATTTGCTACAAAATTGTACGATAATTTAATGATATATTTCTGATAGTTTAAGTTCTGTTAACATACAATTACTATTAGATTATATGTTACTGATAAGGTAAGTATTTACTTACGGAAATTAACCTATACAGTAGGCAGTGGTGACCAAATATTAATACTGAGGTAAGAAAAGTTCAAATCAAGCAAACAATGAACAAAAAATTTAAGAAATAAAATCCTAGTGGGCAACCCTACATTACGATAAATTGACACTAGCTATAATATAATTTGTACAACACTGTTTGGACCATTTCTGGTATCTATCTAATAAATACCTAAATAACATATTCACAAAAATAATTTAACTTGATAGGAAAACGTGATAGTTGAAATAGTTGCCATACTATTAAATATAAGGACTTACTGAGCCACTTGTGACATTTTTTGATTATGTGTTGCCCCATAAAACAGACTGGGTCGTGCATAAAATATTAAATATACAAATATGGGACCGGCATATTCTGCCATAAAAACAGTAGACCATCCAATTTGAGGGCCCAAGTCTTTAACATAAAGTTTCGATCCATTTTTTAATCCTAGAAAAAAAGTAAGTACCTATTAATACAATTTGTTACTTCTTATAATATTACAGATATTATTTAAACAGTACTTATTATATACTGAATAAGAAAATTATTAAAAAGTTCACTAAATCAATACTTGTTTCTGACAAAAATTTTAAATAATTGATATTCAAAATATAAGAATATAATTTAAACTTCATCTACATTTAACTTTTCCATACTAGGTTAGTACCTACCTAAATCTTTAACTTTGTCAGTATCCTTTAAACTTTTTCCTCTAGCTTCAAGTCTGATAGATTGTCTGTCTGGATATAAAGCAGACTTTACTTTGCTAATGCTTTTCTTAATATCACTAATCTGAGAAGCATCTGTAACCTGAAAAAGTACAAAACATTTAAAATGTTATAAAGATAATATCTCTTTGTCGACAAGCATTAAATACCTTGGTGTTGTAGATAAACATTAACTTAGAACACTTGCATTTTTTTTTTAATTACACTAAGTTATCAGAAATTTAAAATGGGTATCATGCTTTGTGCACTATACCAATATAATAATAATATTATTTAGTTTTTTAAAATTAATACCTTAGAATGGGGTAACTTTGATAATATGATATTTTTATTCACCATAGTACCATGACAATTTAATTTTTTTTTCATAAAATGGGGTTACTTTGTTAACACATTACAAAATGTAGGTATCAAAGTTACCCATAATGTTGTGTAACGTTGATAGCATTTTAAAAAGATTAATATCTCAGAAGATAACATCAGAAATTTAAAAATTAAAACATTAAACAATTGAGGATAATTAGCTATAACTAAGATTTAATTTTGAGAATTTTATTGTTAATACTACAAAGTTATCTAAAAAATAAAAAGTAAAATTGTAATAAAACAGTACAAATTTATCATAGTAATCCCATTTTATGGTACATATAAATAATTTTGATTTTAAAATAATATAAAATTTGGTAAGATAGATTTGGAGATTCCGTTGAAAGTAATGATTAGAGTCCACACAAGTATAAAATATTAAATTAAAATTTTCCTAATTTTACAGTAGACCAGTCTT
Source organism: Metopolophium dirhodum (assembly GCF_019925205.1). Classification (NCBI taxonomy): domain Eukaryota; kingdom Metazoa; phylum Arthropoda; class Insecta; order Hemiptera; family Aphididae; genus Metopolophium; species Metopolophium dirhodum. Next base: position 9,401,514 of record NC_083566.1, read on the forward strand.
CAGTAGAACACATTTTGCGGTAGGGCACAAATGACATGATAGCAGTTAATTAATAGGTAAACCTCTCTTAGTTATTCACTTGTTCAATAATGTTAAAAAATTAAGTTTAAATGGTTTTCAAGAAAACTTAAAAAAAAATGTCTGAAAAACTTTTACATCAAGCCTTGATTTGGGAATTTATTGGACTTACATAAATATCCATTTTCATATATTTTATTTAGTTCCAAAAATGGGTATGAAATAAAACCACTAAAATTTAAAATTTAAATTTGGGTTTTAAAAACGTAATCTAAAGAATTTTGTTGTAGATTAAAAATAATATTTATTCTTCACTTTTATTGATGAATTTAGTTTTTAACAAGTGTAGGTACTTTAGTGTAAAATTACTGATATTTAAATAAAAAAAATCTCAAGTTAGAAATTCAAGTTAAAATATCATATTCATTATGATGAATGATAATGAATGTGATTTTGAATTTTTAGAAAGTTATTAGTCATTAATAATTGATAGGTACTTGTACATATTGTATACTTTATAAATAATTGTTTAGTGAAATATTACTTAGCACAAATAATGTCAACTCAAGTAGGCACACTGAATAAATTACAAGACATTTTTCAAGGACATGGAATAACATTTTTCATTTGAATATTAATGAACAAGCTTTGTAAAGAAATTAATCAATTCCAAAATAATAATTTCAAATACTAAATTAAGAATGTATAAAATAAAAAAAATTTTTATTTATAATTATTAAATTGAATCTGAATGTAAATCTAACAATGAGTATAATTTAACTTAACTTTAATTACCTACCTGATATTATGGAAAACAAAACAAAACAACATTTATTGGGCTATTTATTTTTATTACAGTTTAAGTTAACATTATTAGTTATTACATATTTTTCTTATATTTGTATTTATATAGAATCTTTCCTATGCACTATGGCATTCCTTATAAAAGTAATAACTATAATGTAAATACCAAAAATTTACAGATTTCATATCACTCGATTAAATTTTTTTTTTAATATGTTATAGATAATACAATGTATTTATGTCCCAAAGTATGTCATAATATAAGCAGTGGCGAGCTGAAGCGCTCAATTTTGACGCGGTTGCGTCAACTTTACAAAGGGGGTGGTGCCACCCCGTGACTATGACGCAAAATTACATACTAAAGTCTGACCTCTTGGCTCTTTTGATCACATTTTATTTACATCATAACTTTTTTATAAGTAAAAATAGGATGGTGGTGGTGGTGGTGGTGGTAAGTACTTAATTATGAAAGTGCGTCATTTAAAATTGAAGTTCAGTCAGCTACTGAATATATAAGTGTTTAGTATAAAATATTATTAATAAAAATTCTTACTTTAATTTTTCCAATATTCTTGTCCGTTGTTGTTACAATTTCAATCTAAAAAAATAAAAATTTTTCTTAGAAGTTTCAAAAATAGACTACCATATACTTATAGCAAAATTTTATTTTAGTACTATGTAAGTTAGGTACCTACATACATAGTATAAGCTATTTTTCTCAATTACAACATTAATATAAAGTGACTAGGTTAATATTATTGAATTGTAATTCTATAATTTATCATATTACCTAATACTACAATGTGGCTTTTTGCATATTGTTGTAAAAAATAAGTCATACATGTAAAAAACCATCTGTCACTGGTATTTATCGCTCATATGAAAAATATGAGTATTTGTAAAGTACATTGGTAGTCATGGTATAAAGAGAAACAGCAACCTACATAACGTGGCTATTAGTCGGTTGATATGCATTACAATATATTTTGAAGAAACACATTTAAATGATTGTGATTCATTTGAAATAAAACTACAAAAATATTGCAGTTTTACTAAATATAATGATGGCATTTAAATATATATTAAATAATCGTTTTAATTTAAAAATAGTATTTTTTCCGAATATAACAAAAAAATATTGACCCCTAACAATTTTAAATAGGCATTGTTGAAACTTGATAAACATATATATTTATTTATAAAAATAATATTCTGCATGCTATGTGATAATTCATGTTGGAAGATAAACAGTTGGGTGAGCGGGTCAAAAATTACAACTAAATTTTTTAATGAATAATTAATAAATTTAAATTTAAATCAATTTAAATATATAATTATTAAATGTTATATTGTATTATTCCCTATAAATTAAATTTAGATAGAGACAAATCTTTGCTTAATGATCTTTGATTTTTATAATTCAAATAAACAGTCAATTTAATGTAAAGCAATGCAATTAATTAAATAATAATGATAATTTGCATTCCATACATTAAAATAATATTAATTTGTTATAATATTTCATCGAAAAGCATGGTTATAAAATCTAAAACCTGCAATAGTCAATAGGTGTACCTAACATTAATTATAAATTGTATGAGTTTTTGAGAAAACTGGTTACGCAAATTGTTTATGACAGCAACCAGTTCTTTTGGGGTTTATTCATATAAAAAAAATAATAATTAACCAATACCCCTTAGGGTATCTATGTGAGCCCATAGATATCCTAAGTAAATATTTAAATAATTAGGTACATGCATTTCATATAGATTTTACTTTTCAAAAATTACACAATGATAAATATGCTGGAAGATGTTAAACATAACAAGTTCTATGTCAATGACTTATGATTAATTTTTCAGGGTTAACATGTACAGAGGGCACAAGGTGATCTGGACTAAAAGTAATACTATTCAGATGTAAAGCAAGTATTATTGGTAGGTACACGAAACAAAAACTTAATGTTCTGCTTAATGTAATTATATCGAATGCCAACACTGCCACATACTGACCGTATACACACTGGATCTATGTTATGCCTTATGCACAGAAGTATAAAATATATGAAATCGGATAAAGACTAAAGATATCAAGTACCCTCAGGGTCTCAGAACTCATTATAAAATAATACATACCTATTGCCTACATGCTTTAAACACAATTTCAATCACAAAAAAACTAAAATTCAAGATATGTTTAACCCATCAGTACAGTATCATTGACCAATGTTATCTTAGTTTGGGGGTTGAAGCGCAGAGAAAATAATGGGAGAAGAGGGCTTGAAGGTCTCCAGTATTTATTAAAGTAATATAACCTATAGAAATTTTAGCAAATGTTTTACTCGTGCTTAATTTTTTTTTTAAGTGCTCATTCCTTAACCACCTATAATAACTGCTTTATTGGTACTTGGTAGACCGGTATATTGGAGTCAGTCAAAACGCCCGACTACCACAATCCATTGACGAGAAAACGAACTAAATTTACTTACCTCCATATTTCAAAGTGTTGTTGAGACCGACCGCGTGTAATGGATAATAACGACAGTATTGGGATGAACAAATAAACGATAACAACCGTAGCAGACGAATAGTACTGACTATATAGTACTAAATTGTCTGAATCCTCGAGTCGAGTGACGACTGAGTAGTGTGTGTGACTAGTGAGGAGTGAGAAACTACCTATAGTTATAGTACATTAGTACAGTAGTACAGACTACAGAGTAGAGTATACACTATACAGACTATAATACTAAATACAGTAATACAGCTGAGTAATAGAGGTGAGCAAAAAACATCGATATTTAGTCTTCGATGTATCGAAAAAAATATCGATGTTTTTTTTAATATTTTACCATATCTTTTCTTTAAATACTTGAATTTATATTTTAAATTATATATTTGAAAAAGCGGGTAAGGGGATGTCGCCCTGCTGTACAGTAGGTTACACGTGGGACAATGTATAATGGATTGTATAAAAACTTGAATTCAATGATATAATATCTTTGTATAAGAAAAACGATTCTGAGCGGAGACGGTTTATCAGTCTGGATTTTTTTAAATTTTTATTATTTAATATAGCCTTTAAGTAGAATTAATATTATTATATTATAATTTTTTATTCGTCGCTACGGTGATAAACAATCCGTTAGAAATTAAAATCCCATTTTAAGCGGTTTTTCGTAATTTGTCAGTCGTTTTCCCGTGGCATTAAATAACTATTGAGAAAATCGAAAAATGACCTCTTTAAAGTACCATCTTGATTCAATTTTCTAAAAGATAACGTACTATATGTTGAAATCGAAACACTCCTTCTGGTAGAAATTTTATATACAGGATATAAAAAAATAAATAAATAAATAAACACCGTTGTAAAACCACTAGATTACTCGCTCCGCTCAGAATCTAAAAATATAAATATTTAATTTGAAACATGGTACATTATATTATCTAATTTATCATGGTACGTACTGACATGCACGGTCTTAGATTATTCGGTCCATGTATAAGCAAAAATAAATTGTTTTACACTTTTACCCATGATTGAATTAAACATTTTTTTTTTATTAAACATCGAAAAACATTGAGGTTTTTTCCTGATATAACTAAACAATCGGTGTTTTAAATTTCGATGCATCGATACATCAAACATCGATATTCAAAATATTTTGCCCATCTCTACATTCTACAGAGTATAGATCCACAATTTGGGAAGACACTGGGAGCGCTGTCGACGCCTATCATCGTACTGGTGGTTGGGCGAGTTCCACAGTCCACACTAGAACACTACCCATACGTGCCAATTACGTGGAGTCGGAACATTGTATATATTTTCCCGACATTTCGCACGTATTTTACTTTAAGTGAAGTGTATTTGAATGTATTTGATAATATTTGTAGAAATTGTACTTACCAACCACTAATACAGTTAGCTATATAAGCGTACTAAGTTTGGATACCAAAATTAATTTATTATAATAGGTAAAATAACCAATATAAAACTATATCTATTCATCCCGAATCGGAAGGTACAAATTGTTTCCACCAGAGCGCGTTTTGTTAATCTGTTTCCCCAATAGATCATAAAAAAGAAATTGAACCGTTCCTATGCGGTCGTACGACACTACCTGCTACTATACATGACAATTATTATAATTTATTATATTATTATTATTTATTATATTATTAAATTATTTCATTAATTTTTCATACGTTTATACGGATTACGGACGACGTGGAACGTGTGTAGCATGAAGATAAGAGATATCTCTAATCTTTATGGTGTGTAGTGTGTAGTGTGTAATGACAATTGTGTATTACGATCACAGAATTCTATACTATATAGATAAGGAACTCCTACCTAAAAAATGTAGATTGTTTCAAGTAAAGCTCAGCTGTGGACGGCCGCCATTGTCGGTTGGCAAAACATTTCATTTATAATAGACCGGACTGTCCGGCAGACTAAGAATTAGATGGGATATTAAAAAATATAGAAATTAAAAATTTAAGTTGGAAAACAATTGTGTTAGGAGCATGGGAGAAATCAAAGGGGTGTTTAGGGGGTCCCGCGAGTTGGTCTGCGAGTGCCTTTACTCGACAGTTTTTTTACATTATTATGGACGTTCCTGCTCTCGCAACAGCTGCAGTACTTTTCCAAATCAATGTCCAACGATATTAAAGTGTATCTTGCCAAAGATAGTTTACATATCCGCCCTTCTGTTCCAAATAACATCACCGATATCTTCTTCATAAATAAAATTTCCAGTAATTTACCCATGATGGACGCCCCCCCCCCCCTGTATCCGTAGAGGCCTGTGTTAGGAGTAAATTGTCCGTTTTCTCTCTATATATTGGTTCGATTTAGAGTGGCCTTCTCGTAATGGTTTACTTATTTCCCTCAGTGTCCGTTTACTGACGGTAGCAGGTGGACAAGACCTTCCAACTCCAACCAGTTAAGGTCAGGACTATATAGAAATATGTATAGAAAATAGAAATGTAAAATATATTAAAAAAATGATACAGGTTATCACTTATCAGTTATCACTAATATAATTTCTCAACAAATCCAATAAAATAAAATAAAAATTATTTGACCACGAATTAAGATATACTTAAGATATATCTTAATTCGTGGTTATAACCTTTAGCGACAGCGCTCCTTTGAGGACGCAATTGTTCCCCGTCGCCTCTCTCTAAATATACCACTGGGTCAGGTGGCTTTTGAGTTTCCGGCCCCATATAATGAGACAGGGCCGGAGTGCGGACCTCTAAGCACGGTCGCACGGACCATATAATTTTCGCCCCCCACCACGGCAAGGTGGGTCTTGATCGGTGGGGGGGGGGGTAATACTACCTATATTAATATGTATTAATTTTATTGTACTTCAAATGTATAACTGTCAAGAATAATAGTAAAACAATGTTTATTTAAATAAAAAAATGTCATCGTTAATCGTTAATATGTTACAATAACCGCAGGCTGTAGTTACGGACGGTAAGTGTAGGTAACCTCGTAAATGCCGTTTGAACTACCTATAATATATACTTTGAAGTTGGCCCGACAAGGTCGCCCCAGGACCACAGATTTCTATACAGTACAATAATAATTAATATACCTATAGTGGCTAGTATACAAAGTTGAATACTGAATACTGATTATTATTAGTAATGTATAACATCATACAGACATGTGCCCAGGACGGAAATGATAAATTGTTTGTGATCACCGATCGTGATGGTTTCGAATTTTCGATAAATCATATTATTTTATATTTATAATAAAATAAGTGCTTTGCGTTTTATAATATTGTACCTATATGAAATGATATAAGATATTACATAATATAAGTTTATTTAGTCTGATTCGATAAACCAGTTAAACTGGTTCACAGTGGTATTAAAGACAATTTAACCTGGGCAAAACTACTATTTTGAAAATAATTTACAAACATTTTTTTATCAATAATATGTCTTTACAATATAAAATTTCAAGGCATTCATGTAGCAGGTGATCTACTACCTTTTTTTTGGATGTATCAGGTGATCTACCGTATTATACAAGATGTAGTTGGTGATCTACAATTATTATATTATATTATACTATTATTATACGCACATTATCGCAGACCGCAGTGGGTCAGTATTGCGATAACGATTAATGACATTTAAAATATGACTACGAGTCATTAGCAATGTTGCTGGATAGTGGATAGGTTAGTTTGAAATTGTTCGTTGGTTGGAGTTTGTATATAATGCGTGCAGCTGAATTACTTCGTTTACTTCCAGGAACAACAATCATGTCAGATGAATGGAAACCATATAAAATTTTACAAAATATAGGTTATAATCACTTGACTGTATACCATTCTAAAAATATAGTTATATATTATATAGGTATATATAGTTATACATTTATAAGGAAAGCGAAAATGCAGAGGTGACATATTTTCAATATTGTGTGTATGCGGTAGTTAGAAATATTAGCTATGGTATTGTACAATTTTATTAAAAATATAACATGTATTTTGCGCCACATATACAAATTAATTTTGGTAATTTGTGTCCATATATACAAACTTTTTGAAAGAATACGGCTTAACCACTTATTACCCTTTGCGGTTAATGTATTAATGAAAGAACAAGCTGGTTTCCACCCAGGAAAATTGTGTACAGGGCAAATATTTAACCTGACCCAAACAATCGAGAATGGTTTTGAAAACAAGTCACATACTTAGCAAGACCCGTTCGGAGATATTTGATCTGGGGCCAGTGGATGCTTCATGCTTTTAACTTTGTTTTGTATTATTGAGTAACTGAAAACATATTGCTTTTGAATACAAATTAAAATTCAGTTGTATAAAAATGAGGTGTTTAGAGTATAAATTATTATTGTTTTAGTGTTATATACTCATATTTATAAAATATTAACTGTTTTCTTAGTCTTTAGAACTATATTATGAAGTCAGCCCTCATCATAACAAAGTTTCCACTCAGGCCATCTCCAACCGCCACCCCAGATTAGAAATAATATATTTTATTTAAAAATTAAATTCATATTTACACAGGTAGTATTATTATGTTTCTACACAATTTGCCTTTATTTATTGATTTGCAATAATGTTTATTAATATTAATACATTTTTTTTTTTTTGTAAAATTTCAATACATATCTATGCATGAGTTTCCTAATCTTTATTGCATTAAAATAACCAGTTTTAAATGACAGAAATTAATTAATATTAAAAAATGTAGTAATGAATGATTTAATAACTATTATGTCTACACTACTTATTTCTATCAGAAGAAAGTCCTCTTCCTTTGGATGTTAGCTTTGAGTTTGCATTTAATTGGTTTTGGTTAATACTTTGAACTTGGCTAATAATACCTCTGCCACGACCTGCATTCTTACACCAGCTGTTTATTACTGGTACAGGAGCGTTTATTTGAATACTTTTCGAATCACCAAGGGGAGGAAAGTTGTCTTCTTTATTTGTAATAGTTTTGCTATTTGTATTTGCTTTATATTCTGGCTTATTCCATATTGGTTTTTGAATAACAGTCGCTAATTTACCTTCAAGCGCTGGGAAACTATTGGCCTCTAAAGTGTTCGGTTTATTTATTTCCTTATCTGAATAATTTGCAGCAAAATTAGAAATATTCATTTTATCAAAATGTTCTTCAAATGGACTCTCTGTTTTTGATAAATCAAAATTATAATGACAACCAGATACAAGTTCTATGTCAATATAGCGACAACAATGAGCTGATAAAATGTTTATCCACTTACATACAAAATAGTTACTACAACCATGAATGTGTTCAAGTTTTTCATGAAAATTACAACCAATTGTTTTAATTGTACTTAACACATCTTTTGATAAACTATCGGTAGCCATAGCAACAGAAGGTAAAGCTAAATCATCTGTATCTGGATGTTTAACTTTATAACATGCATTTTTTAGTTTCATAAATAGTTTATCCAAATGGTAAACCCTAATAATATCAGTGAAATCAGTTCTTCCAGCATCCCTTACTGCACTAGCGAATAACTTGGATAAACTTGTACTAGTAATCATCAGTTCATTTTCAATAGGTGTATGTGCAGTATAGACTGGTGGCATGTCTAATGCTAAGTCATTCAGAACAGATACATCAACTTCTTTGTTCATTATAAAACCTAAATAATTACCATACATTTCAACATTAGTTTAAAAAAAAAATTAATTATTTTTAATATTTATACTTACCAATCATTTTTAATAATATTTCTGAGTAATTATTGGGAAACATTGAGAATACGTTTATTTTATGATTGTTAGCAGCATGATTGTTAATATCTGCTGTAGGAGCTCGCGGAGCATTTGTCCTGACTTGATCAAATCCAACTAGCTGATGAAACATGCGTATCAAGCCTTTTTCTAAAGAAAACTCAGCCATGGATATTTCGGCAGGAAAATAAAATCCTTCTTTCTCGCATGTATAAGAGTTTATATGAATCAAAATAAATTTTTGCTTGGGAAGATAATAGCTGGCTGGTTGCATGCTAAGCAATACATCTATATATGAGTACATAGCATCTTTTTGTGATTTACTCTCATCTGATTGTTTTTTAACGTCTTCTATATTTTCACCAATTGAAGTATATTTGCCTACTTTTGCTTCATTTTTCATCTTTTTGCCTTTTAAATTATACTTTTCTTTCATCTCTTTAGGCATTTCTTCCCAATCTTTTTTGCAATACTCTGACATATCAGCCATGCTTACTTTAACCCCTTGATTCATTAATTTCTGTCGAGTCTCCATCATGAATACTGAATAGCCATTGTAAACTTTCTTTTTAGGAGCCATAACTAAGACAAAAATATATATAGTAAAATATAATTAGTAACTAATCAATAAATTGCATGTTAATAATTGTATTCTTAATTTTATCTACACATCTAATTGAAAATATTCCTTACACTATATTATTAGTTAGGTTTGCAACATTTTGAAGAAATAAATCATAATAAATATTAACATATTTTTTAAGTATAATATCTTAATATGGAAATAATATTTAATAATTTCTTTTTTCATTATTATATTATTTTAAGTTGCCTCTTTTATTTAATGACGGCATATATTTTAGATTCTGAGCCAAGAAATGCATTAATTGATCTTACGTTGTTTTCTTTAACTGTACAGTGGCGCCAAACCTATAACCTAAGAGGAGCAACCGCCTACACTTTTTTTTTTGGTAGGTGGGGGTCCATGGGTATCCCCGACTCTATAAAATAAGTACGTCTGGTCAGCATAAATATAAAAAGTATGTGGCCATTTGTCAATTTTCGAACTTTAAATAATTATAAAAAAAATGCGCCCATGTATTTTTAATATTTTTTAACTGCTATTGCAACAGTATATCAGGAGCCTTGTATTAAATTTTCATGCTTTTTTACCCAACAAATAAAATTTTATTGATAATTGTAGAAAAAAAAAACTAAAAAAATTAAAACTTACAATGTTAAACAGCTCAAAATATTTACAAAATTTTATGCTGTATAGAAAATGAAAATATAAACATTCAGTCAAATTTTTATATATCTGCAGTAATTTGTTTTTGAATTACAACAAAATAAGGAAATTGCTACATGAGAAATCAAGTGAATATCCTATGTTGTAAAAATACAAACTTAAAACGGCCATACAAATTTAACTAAATTCTCTTGTAGACATTTTTTTTTTTGATAAAAGTAGAAAAATGTACAAGGAATTTTGTATTACATTTTCAAATCTTAGATTTAAAAAGAACATTTTTTAGAAATTTCCAACAAAAAAATGTGCACATTTTTGTGATTTTTACGTATTTTGTCAAGATTTGAACTTTAAATGCTTATGAAAAAAAAAATGGTGACTGGATTTTTAATATTTTTCAATGTCGTTGTAACAATATAGTAGGAGCCTTGTATTCAATTTTCAAGCTTTTTTACCCAATAAATAACATTTTATTGACATTCAAAGAAAAAAACTAATAAAATTGGAAACTGAAAATGTCTGTAAACAGTCCACAACAAATCAAAATATTTTGAAAATATTATCGTGTATAGAAAATGCCAATATAAACAAACAGTGAAAATTTCATGTATATACGGTCATTTGTCTTAGAGTTACACCAAATACCAAAATCGATTTTGTCGCAATGAGAACGATGCATTTATGTGAATGTATAGACAATCGTCAATTTGACTTATTAGCTTTTTTGTAGGTTTGAAATATTTCCGGTGATTTAGGTAATAATAATTTGATATTAATGTTATTTTTTTGTGATATTCAATTAATAGGTATATTTTAAATTATTAAAAATTGTTCTTTTTTAATGATTAACAGTTGGTACTTGGAGGTGGTCAAAATCGAAAATTCCCAGTACTTCTCAAAATAATTGGGAAACACAAAAAATTGATTTTCTAATTTTGTTGTAGCTAATTCAAAAACAAATAAGCATTGATATTTGATATTTTATTTAGTGTCAATACATTTTTTTTGCTTGGCCAAACCCAATAGAAGCAACCTCATAAGTTAATTATTCATATACCGACCTACTAATTAAAAAAATACAAGGCTTTGCACCCGTTTAGCCAAAACCCTAAAAAAATTATCAACACTGTAAACCGAAATTAAATCGGGGTTTTAACACATAACCCATGTAAAAAAAATATTACATTTTCAAGTGACATATGAATTTGTATTTACATTTCATGAAGAATTCAGTTTTGGCTGTCATATAGTATGCAGTCTACTGGCAAACGCGTTCTACCAGCTGCTGTAGGATGCGGTCTACCAGCGACCGGCCGGTTTTTACACAGGCCTAAGTTTATCTTATATTTTTTTTTTTCGGTCAACACTTTATCTTTATTGCCTTATACACAGATAAGAATACTTCGATATTTTGTAAAAGTATGGGCTCAATAGCTCAGTATGTCATTTATTGCGCGACACCACAATTTATAGTATATACACTCAAAATGTTGGCAAAAGATTTTTATTTAATTATAAGTAGTGACGAATCAACCACAAATTTTTTTAATTGACAAAAATGTTTTGGCAAATAATGAAAATTCCCAATGTCTTAAGTGTGGAAGTGCTATGAATTTATACCTACGCAAGGAGAGAGGTAAGGAAAATTTTACGTTGTAAGCGAAAGGGATGTCAAACAACACAAAGCTTAAGGTGAGAAAATTATATTCTTATATTCATTTAGCTTATTTTATCATAATTGTGTATACTATTATAGAAAAGATAATGCTTTTAGGACTTTTATTGACAAAAATGGTTGTCTAAATAGTGGACTAAGCCTCAGTCAACAGTTAGAACTGGTGTTCTATTGGACTCAAGGTTTATCCAATAAAACAATTATGACATTAACTGGGAGATTGTCCAACACTGTGTGACTGGATGAATTTGTGTCGGGATATACCAGTAAAAATTTAATACATTTGGAGGACCTGATATTATCATACAAGTCAACGAATGTTTGTTAAGAGGATCCAGAAAAAATCATAAAGGTAATTCATATTTTATAATTGAATACATAATAAAATACAATTTTATTTTGAATATTAATTATAAAATATTATAAATCATCATTATGTTGTTACAGGTTGATATTAATATTTTACTAGGTATTACTACTATAATAATTATACTATAATATAATGATATAGTTTTTAATTTATTTATTTTCGGTAGACCGCATACTATATTCGTAAATTGCCGGTAGACCGCATACTATAATCGTAAATTCACTGGTAGACCGCATACATTTACATTTATATATGACAGCCTCAGTTTTTCATAATTGGGAACTCTGGTTACATGTGACAAGTGTGATACAACTGATCTATTGTTTTAAATTGTGTTATTTTTAAATTTTCAATATAATATTATGTGCGTATGTCCCTAATTCCGCCAATCTTACAAAATATTCTAATTATAAGAAGTAATTATATTTATTCTAAATCTAAGGTGTTACTATCATGAGTTGTGGATTGTACTTGTTTTTAACAGTGAAATAAAAAGTATTTAAAGACATTAAAATTTACCTATTTATAATTTATATTTTATTCAAGCCTAAAGTTTATTGCAACTGATCTTTGTATATCTTTTATAAGTATTTATAACATTTTGATTATAAGGAATAATCAATAAATTATAAATGTATTTATTCAATAATTTATTTTATTATTATTGAATATTTTTTTTTTTTTGGTTGAGGCTTCAACATCTTACTGAGGTATTAGCCTGTGCAACTGTAGAGGAGGGTATGGTAGGTTTTGAACACGTGTGTGTTTGTTTTGGCAGAATTTTTAAGTGGGCACCTAACCGTAGGTATCTGCCATGCCCGGGTAGGGGATGGCGGCCTATCTCACCAGACACCGTGACAGCCCGAAGAAAAAATAAAAATTTGGACGAAAACGATTTCGCTGCTCTATAATAAGTACTATTACGTTCCTGGATTTTATAATATGATTATTTGTTGGTAAGTGGTAACCTTTCAAGTTACAAGTTTAGGAAACCTCAGCTCGTATTTTTTTAAACCTAAATAATTAGATCGTAAAGACTTAAAATTAAAATGTTAAAAGTTGAAATAAATAATTAATATTTAATTTTACATAGCACACACAGGTTGCAGTACTTAAATAGTGTAGCAGTGAAAGGGTTACATAACATCCTTAGTTTGTTATTTTGTTGTAATTTATAATATTATTTGCACTTATATATTTCATAATGTGCAATCATATTTAAAATCATTTTAAACTTATTTATACCGTATTGTTAATACAGTAAATTTTTATCATGTCAAACATTGATATCTAACTAAATTGAAATTCCTTTATACTAATATATTATCAAATAAAAAGTTTTTCACAATAGTTACTAATATTATTTGATAGAAAAATAAATAATAATACACAAAATATGAAATTCAAAAAAAAATGTTTTGCTGTTAAAAAAAAAAAATGTTGGTCCTATTATCATATTAAAATTACTTGTTATATACTATGTTAACAGTAAAACAGTTTAATGAGATATGTAAAATCTATAAACTATATACTAATAAACAAGAACTGCATATACTATTAGCATTAAAAGTTTTGGGAAACATGACTAAATAAATTAGTAGATAATCTAGTGTACTATTGGTTTTTTATCTCTCAAAATATTTAAAACACATAGGTACACACAAAATAAATTTTTCTTATGTTTTCCGATTTATAGGAGTAAAATCACCTATCGTAAAAATTACCAAGGCAATGGGTAGTGATTGAACATGAGTAATGATCACCTCCTCAGTTTCTATCAATTATGAATTAGTATAAGGTTTAATCTACATACAAAGTGCACTTTTGCCTTTGTATTGTACACCGAATAAACAAAGTATATACATTATTATCTAAGTACTAAAATTAAAAATAATAATAATGGTAAATGCTGTAAGTTTTAACAAATTTATAATCTAACCTGTTGGCTTTCCGATAGTTGGCTATTTAAAATAAAAAACAGTTAAAATATTTGGTATATTTCATAGTTTTACGATTAATATTTAATTGTGCACGTTCCGCTTTCAGCTAGCAACAGATAGCTTGAATGCCTGATTATCAGGCCCTGATAGACAAACGACATTACAGAATTTATATCTGTTTGATGGCTGATAATGCATAAAAAACAACGGATACGTATATATATGTATATCTTAAACCGTGTAAAAAATTACTGTACTTCTTTATTTATCTATTGGCATTACCGAAATAACGAAAATTCAAAATAATATAATATTATGATAATAAACGTTCTATACGCAACAAATCATCTTTGGGAAGTCTTTGGGAAGTCTTTGGGAAGCCGGTAGGTTTAATCCACGGACTAAGATATAATGGACTGGTAACGACATGGTTGGCGGGGATCAGGGGACGGACACGAATAGGTGTCACTTAGCTGATAAGAACACTGGTCTTGAAGTTTTCAGTGCTACGGATGGTTTTATTTGGCTACAAAATTTGTTCGTGTTAAATGCAGAGGGCGCTGTGAACTCCAGGAACACATAGTGACCCCCCGCACTTTGCCTCTTGTACATATATTCGTGGCCGTGATTAGCTGCTCGTTTCCAGTCCATTATATCTTATGGTATTAACCATGGCTAAATATATAATAGGTATGATCACAACTTTGTGATACGCAGGTGTCATGGCCGCCACTGGCAGTGAATTTTATCACTTCGATTTATTTGCTAACAAAACCATACAAATTATTAATTTCTTGGTTAAATAAATCCAAAAATCACTGCCAGCTGAGATTCCTTTCCATGCTAAGACATGCAATAATAATTGTACGTGTGTAGCCCATAACGAAAATGCGTCTCAATGCGATCATACCTATATATTTAGCCATGGTATTAACACAATTCATCTATTCTGTGGCATTGTTCTATGGTGGCATTAATAGCTGGTGTTACCACTATACCATTACTACTGTGGTTAAATTGTATTATTTTAGGTTATGTTCATTTTCATATCACTATCGCCTTTTCGCCTACAGAATAAATTATACCCATTATGCCCATACTACCAATTTAATATCATACTATCATAAGTGGTGAAAAATTGTGAATTCAGAAATTATTGTGATTAACGATCATGATATTTATTATTTATTTATGTGAAATAAAAATTGAAATGTTGAATTGATGAAAATATTTCAATAAAAAGAAATGTAGTTTAAATTGTTCGCTGTTGGAACTATTTTGATTGTATTCTTCTGTTATTCTAAAATAAACAAAATGATTAGTGTACGTCTCGTTTCATTTGTATGTTTGCATTTTGCGACTTTTAGTAAGTTTATTCAACAAAATTATTAACTTAATATACTGTATTATATGATAACTTATTCTTTTTAGCACTATTAAATTGTCTTTCGGTCAAAGATCAAATGTATGCTAACATCATAGCGGATAACCCATGTTTTCTTAGACTAAATGGAACAAACCAATTTGGGTGTACTTGTGAGTTATGTTATTGATATAAGTAATAATGTTTCGTAATTTATTTTTTAATTTCATAGCTTCAAGATTTGGAAATGTTGGAACTTTACATTTGGTGTCAAATTCAACTGATTTAAATTGGTTATTTAATGAAGGAAAGGCTAATCCTTACACTGTAGCATTAACACCAAAAATGTTTAATAGGTGATATATATTAACCTTTTTATTGTAATTACTTACGATTTTTAAAGTTTGTGATTTCAAACTGCATGTATAGACATTAAGTACCAGTACTTGGATGTGTTGTCTCCGTCTTATAAGTGCATAAAATAGCAAATTTTGCGCTCAGCAGATCACAATTAGCTCTGCTGGTTTGAAAAAAAAAATTAGTTTGAATTGACCTCTTATTAAATTTAAAAGTAAGATTATTATCTAGATAATCATTTTAGGATTTTTATTATATTTTAATTTTAAAGCCAGTTATAAGTATTTAAAGATGTACAAACAATTTACAATTTTTAAATTTTTCAATCGCTTTAAAATAAAAATATAATAAAAAGGCTATGACATAACCTAGATAATATCTAACATTTAAATTTTCTAAGAGGTCAATTCACTCTAGTTTTTAAACTAACAGAGCTAAATATGACCTGTAGAGCGTACAATTTGCTATATTACACACTTATAAGTGTCTTAAGATTAAATACATATTATTTGTGTTATAAATAATTTAAAATTAAAATATATCCTGTTTATTTGCAGAGAGGTTTTACAAAGCATTGAATTGAGTGCTAAAGTAAATGGTATAATGTTACTAATGAACGGTACTGAACAAGAAGTAATAAATAATGATAATTTACAAAATACTGGATTTAGCCCAGAAGATACATGTCCTAACCGTTATTCAGATGTTAATAGTTGTCCAACAAAACCATGGAATCCTTATGGTACTGATATTCTTTTAAAAAGTTGGAGTTTTCCAATATTTGTTGTTTACGATCAAAACACTATCAAAGATATTATAGATGTAAGAATAAACAATTTGTTACTTTAAAAATTATCGTCATAAAAACTGGATTTTTATTTCTGTAGGGACTCTTACAATTTAATATAACTTATCGTTAATGAATAAATAAAAATCTGGGATATTATACTCTGGTGCCAAGAGAGAACATGTTGGTTCTGCACATCCCTATACGTCACCCTTCTATTGAAACCAGTTACCTTAAGGCAGGGTGTCGCTTGGAGATACTCAGAAAATTTTGGTCGGGCCGCGGCATGTTATCTTGTGAAATGAAGTATAGGGTATTTTTTATTTATTGAACACTATTTTTTTATTTTGATTTACATATTAAATACAAAATCAATATTTTGATTATAAGTCAATAAAAAGTATTGATTAAAAATATCGTTGGGGGAGAAATACCTCCTGACATTTAAATTTAATATAAAATATTGGTGCTAATTTAAATATTATGTAATATGTTCTATTCTATTGGCATTAGATAGCCATTTTTCAACTATTTTATGAAGTTTAAAAATGGAAGTTTCTTAAATTCTTCGAAAAAGGATAAATATATAAATATGATGAGGTTTAAAAATAAATGTGCCACATTGTATAAAAATTAAAGGTTAGAATTTTGAATAATTTTCTTGCTTAACATTTTTGCTTTTCCTTTGTGTAAATAAATAATTTTGAAAGTCTAAAGGCCTTCACATGTTGAAGCATTAATAGCGGTAAAATACAGTTTTTAATTTTAATTTTCCTCTATCGTAGTGACACTACCAAAACAATTGAATTTTACAGCCACCACTATAATATGTATGGACCTTTATAATTGTTACATAATATTTTAGGAAAGCAATTAATTTGTTAAATTTTAAGTTTATGTGTTCAATCAAAAATACTGAACTTGATAATATATTCTAGTTATTTTTGGTCTATAGTTAAAATTTTATTATTTAGGGGACAAAATATTGTATTAATGTAGTATGGAGTCCCTATTTGTATATTAAGGTTATTTATTCTTAAAATACATAAGTTATAATGTTAATGATAAGTAAATAACATATATTATTTTTACAGTGCTTTAAAAATCATAATTTACCTTTAAATAATCAAAATGATCAATCTTTATGTGCTCTTGAATTGAAATCTCATATGTATGCTGCTGTAGATTCCAAAACGTGTTTGAGGCGAACAATGATGACATACCAAAATATAAGACCAAGTAAATAATTATAAAATGTAATATATTTTTTTTGTGTGGCTCTGTTGAACTGGAGTAGCCTTATTGTACCTAGTTTGTTCACCTGGTAGTACCATTATTAGAGGCACTATATAATGTAATTTCTACCATACCCAATGGGATAGTGATAATTTTCTCTGGATAAGTCCTCCTGACCAGAGAGAGGGAAAACTTATGACTGGGTTATTATAATGATGTATTATAATAATTTATTAATATTGTTAATTTGTTTAGTTAAATTTTGTGATCCGCTGGGTGATAAGAATGTGTATTGGTCTCTAAAAGAACTACGTCCAAATACACCAGATCAATCTATTGCTATTGTTGCTGCACGGTTGGATGCTACATCTATGTTTCAGGATTTAGCTCCTGGTGCTATGTCAACAGCTACATCAATTGTGACGTTAATGGCAACTGCTAATTTAATTTCAGAAATGCTTTCTTACAATGATGCCAACAACTACGGTAAGTTCTTTAATTAATTTTTTACCAAACTGTATTAATAAGGATCCAGTCGGTTTTGTCAAAAGTCAAAACTAATATAGATTTGACCATTCTAAACATACATTTTGTTTATTAAAATAATTTAAAATATATTTAAATTTTGTATCATAAAATATATCAAGTGGCTGCAGTTGATGAAAAAAAAGTGTTTTATAGACCAAAAAACTAGACAACACTGAAGGAATTTGGTTTGACAGATTTCTATTTTTAAAACTGATTTTCATTGATTACCAAGTTTAATAGTTTTCTATCGAGACGATTTTGAATATCTATTTTCTTAGCTGTGATATCCATGAATAAAAATACGATGTTTTTGTATTTATATTAACACATTAATTAACAAAAAATTACCTCTATGGAAACCTAGTAAACGTGTTAATCATCACTTTACTTAGAAATACTCACGTGTGTTAGTCTATCTTATAAATGTTGTTAAAAATATTGATAAAAATAAATGATCTATATCAATGAGTTATTTGTCATAAGTATTAAATACTAGCATTGAATTTTTACTACGACAACATAATGATACAACAAATTAAATTCATAAAAATGACAATTAAGACCTAAAGGATCTTGTTTAATTATGTGTAATAATGAAATATTAATTATTATCTATGTTTATAATAAATATATTATTATTATATACTTTTATAGTTGTAATTAAAAGTTTTGTTACCGTTAATAATAAATATGAGTATGGGAGAAAGTTACTTAGTAGCAGATTGATATCAAACATATATATTTTAAATAACACTACAATGACTATTATTACTTCGATATCTCTAATGAGCAATGTATAAAAAATATTGTTTTGTATTTCTATCATAGTAGCATTTATGTTCTAATTCAGTGGTCCTCATAGGGTTGCGATCCAGTATTGTAATGATAAAAAGAAAGTACAACATAATAAACACTGGATAAATAATAGGTATATAATATTAATTTTCATGTGGTGTTTTAAATTTAAATTGGATGTGTAACCATAAGCTAATTTTTTTTTTATATAAAGGGGATGCCACACTAAGATTTGGTGTTTCTGTATTACAAGCGTGAAACATAGCAAATTTATGTTGAGCAGTTGAAGTTTGATTTGCGTCAATTGTTGAACATAAATTTACTATGTTATCTGTCTTAACAAAATATAATGGAAATATGGACCATATTTTTGCTTATTGCCTAATTCTTATAATTTAACCAGAAATGATTTTGAACCATAGCGTAATTACTCTATGTTTTGAACAAATATTGAAATTTTCAGCTCGGAATATTATGTTTATTTTATTTAATGGAGAAGCTTATGATTATATTGGATCAAGTCGAGTGGTCTATGATATGTTAGACGGAAATTTCCCAAATGATTTGATTAAACTCAATCATAGTCATATTGGCTTGTTTGTAGAGTTATCACAAATACACTATGATAAAGAAGTGGTTTTTTATCGTCCAATCAAAAATAATGTATGTATTTAATATTTATTATAAATCAAAATTAAAAAATTATTTTTAATTTATTATTGTTATATTTCAGGCTAGTGAAAATGTAATAAATTTCATGAATTTATTTAATAAGAGTCTTTCTGATGATAGTTTTTCTGTTACTGAATCAAAAAGCACATCTATACCACCATCATCACTACATTCTTTTTTGAAAATTGATCCCAAATTTCCGGGTATAATATTAACAGGATTTAGAGACCAATTTAAAAATAAGTATGTATTATTTTTTATTGTGATGTGTACATTTTGTGTTACATCTTAACATTTAAAATGGCTAAAGATTGGATTGAAACTTATTTAGTATTCTTTTTTGTTATGAAGACTTCCTATATTTAAAATTTTATTTATAATTTGATAACCTAACCTAACCGGCTTAAATTCAATACATTCATTATGCTGCTCAAAATCTAAAACTTAAAATATACAATTAGCTTCTCACTCGAAACTATATTAATCTAAGTATACTTTTATGTTATAAGTTAATAATATATACAGTAAAACTTCCGTTAATGGTCACCTCTATGTAACGGTCAATTTTTTTGTTCCCGTCGAGTGTTATCCTACCTCTGTAGAACGGGCACCTCTAAATAGCGGTCATTATTTACAGTCCCTTCAGTGATCGTTATATGGACGTTCTACTGTAGTATTTTTGTAATTATGTTATTAATTATTATTTATAAAAAAATAATTGATGTTTTTTGTTTGTTTTTTTCATAAAGGTTTTATCATAGCATTTTGGATGATGCAGAGAATATACAATATGGTAATAATTCTACAATTCCACAAACCATAGCTAATATATCAACTTCTCTTAGTAACTCCCTTTATACATTTATTACTAACTCTACCTACACTGGTTTGAAGCAAGCAAATTCTAGTTATGTAAGTAATAAACTATTTATTATTTTAGTGTAAGCAAATAATAGACAAAAATTATTTTTATTTTAGGTTACCAAATTATTAGATTGTTATGTTAAGTCTATGAATTGTGAAGTATTTCAATCATTGACTTCACCACTGCATTTACCTGACAATCCGCCTAATTATTATATCAGTATAGATTTGATCACAAATACTATCACTAGTCTTTCACGCCTATTATTTGCTTCTTTTGGGAGTAAAATAATTAATGAAGTTCAAAATGAAGAAAATTGTCTGAACTATAGAACGAAACAGGTCTGTAACTTTTTTTATATACATTAAACATCGACTTAATATATAAAAAGTAGAAGTTATATTATACCTATATTGTCTATATACAATCCATCTTGGATCCATAAACCGTTAAATTTTTTCAAAATCTGATGATTGATATAAATAATATAATACATCATTATAACTTCAATTTCTGCAAGGATATAGTTATTAATTAATTAATTATAATGAATATTTAATAATAAATTAAATAATAATTATAATAATACATTTAAAAATGTTGTTATAACCTACATACAAATTAACATGCGACTTACATTATATCGGTTTTACTATAGGTTCAAAAAAAAATTAATAAACCCATGCCTGATATACCAATAATACCAAGCTTGGATGATATTAATATCGATTATTGGTATTGACCCAGTCCTAATAAAAAGTTTTGAGTAGTCTTATCATAATTTTTTCAGATAATGCGACAATCCTGTATAAAGTTAAATATATTATATATATATGTATTAGGGTGGCCCTTATATAGTAGAGGGTAAGGAAAGTTAAATATTTTTGATTTCTCACTCTCCCAATTTTTTCATAACATACAAAAGTTATGTGGGTAAGATTTGGGGATGATTAATAATCCCCTTCAGGTGCCGCAAGAGGGTTGAATATTCATCAAATAGGGTAGTTTTAGGGTTATTCTGATTTAATTCATTATATATTGCATTTAGCATAAAATTGTATAGGACCTAAATTGTAGATTCAAGTACTCTCTATAAAAAATGTTCCAACAAAATTTCTCGTAAATCTATTAATTTCTGTGGAAAAATTAATCTTAAAAAAAAAAAACGTTTATTTACACAAGTACATAAATATTGGTGTCATTAAAAATAAATAGAAAGTGGTTCAATGGAGTAATACAATGTGAAAATTAGATACGTTACATTCAAATAAAATATTTATTAATTACGAACGAATTAATGTATTTTTTTTACAGTCAGGGTAATTTGTTCTATAATCATTTACAACTTGTAATAGAAATTGTTTTTGATTTTCATCTTTCGTCAGTATACTATTGTATTCTTGAATTAACTTAACGCCTCTTTCTGCAACATCATTTATGACTGATAACTCTGTTAAAATATTAATTCCTTTTTTTTAGTCTTCTCTTTCTTTCCAATTATCCGGGTGGAAATCTATAAAGTCAGCTGAAATTTGAAATCTTGAAAAAAAGTTGACTGTTTCTGGTGATACAAATTCATGTAATTCTTTTTTTATAAACGTTTTTATACCCTCTTTACTCAAAACAATTTTTTTAATTGTATCATCATTGTTCTGGGTTGATTTAAGTGCTTCCACCATTTTAATTTTAATTTCGGTTGGCACCCGAAAATCAAAAAAATGATAAGGCTATACTTTACGGCGCAAGGTACCATAAGTGTCCACAAAATTTATGTGTAGCTGTTTCAGAAATAGCTTTATCTGGGTATTCGATTATTTTTTTTAAAAATATGAAGTCGTTATAAGGTGCTTCAATTGCAGCAGGGCATCTAAACCGTGCTTCTACGTATATCGTAATTAGAAAAATACATATATCTCGAAATGCATTTTCTTCTCGAACATTAAGTTTAAATTGTTTTCGAAACATATAATTAACTCTAGAAGTTCTTTGTAATCATCTCTACATTGTTTTTTTTTTAAATTTTGTAAACAGAAGTCTATAATTTGAGATTTATTTGTTTCAACTGTAAATTTTACAACTGCATCATTTATTCCAATTTCATACTTTTTTAAGTCAATTTCAGGCCAGGCTTGTTGGAATTTTTTAAAAATAGGAATTATTAATATTTATTTTTAATTTAATTTCAAAAACACTTCTTAGCACTAATTCGTATATATGTCGCCTACAAGGTAAATATAAAAGATTTCGTCCTATCAGTTGTTCCAATATAATACAGGCACCATTTAACCGACCCGTGTTTGATGCCGTCGTATCACAACATAAAGCTTGTACTTTATTTGTTACACCCCAATCATTTATAATATCAAATATTGCATTTGCTTGTTGTTCTCCAGTACCACTTTTGAGCTTTGGCACACCAAGTAATTGAGTTATTCCCTCAAACAAAACAATTACAGGTAACCTATCTACTTTTGATTTTCCATATGTAAAACCGTAAATAATGCGAACCGTTTTTACACCGCACATTTGAAAATAATGACACCCATTAAAAGTGTCATGCAGCTAACCTATCCATTATATATTCTTTAATTTCTTATCTAGTCATAAGATAACGCAGTTATTATAGACGTTTCGTTACATTCTCGTAACAGAGATATATTAAATAAGTAAAAGCAGTCATATAAATGGAAAATTTCAATTTTTTTTTTTTTTCAGAAAAAGGTAATAATTTTTATTTTATTCTAATTTTTACAGAAAATAATAGATTTAAGAGAAACTTTGTCTGGACGTTTTTTATAGAGAGTACCTGAATCTACAATTTAGGTCCTATACAATTTTATGCTAAATGCAATATATAATGAATTAAATCAGAATAACCCTAAAGGCTAAAACTACCCTATTTGATGAATATTCAACCCTCTTGCGGCACCTGAAGGGGATTATTAATCATTCCCAAATTTTACCCATATAACTTTTGTATGGTTATGAAAAAATTGGGAGGGTGAGAAATTAAAAATTTGAAAGTTCATAAATAAGGGCCACCCTAATATGTATATATTGTGTTTTATAAACATGCCAAATAAATACCTATTTTTAGAAATGTCAGCAGTTAAATATAATATAATAGATTATACTCACATAATAATAAAATGCACTTGCTTGACAATTGCTGTGAAAATTATTATTGATTATAGTAGAACATTTATGAACAACAAATGGTACTTAAATAACTCATTTATCATAATAACTACCTAATAATAAACAAATGTACTAAAATAATTTTGAATTTTTATGAACATATTTGATGTATACAATGATTTTATTTTAAATGTGTTTTAAAGGGCTTTATGCCTATATGGTTAAGAGGAAAATATAATGCGTGTTATTCAACAACATCTAATGTTACTGATGCAGTTAGCCCAGCGTTTATTATACCTGGTATGTTTTTATTATCCTTTTTTACACATATAAACTGTAATTTATTGTTATATTTCTTAATATATGATATCATATAAATTATTTTCAGATTATAATTTATCATCTCCAAAATATTCAACATGGACTGAATCTGTATGGCATGAAGTGCAAATTCGTATGTTTCTTAGGCAATCGTTTAAACTACAAATTATAATATTTGTACTTGGAATTTTAATATTTTTATTTTCTTTCATCATAATAAAAAAAATGTATGATCAATCTGGAATTAATTTCAATAACCAAGAGTAAGTTATAAACTATATATAAATTAATTATAAGTATGCGCTGCTTTGAAAGTTTTAAGTATTAATGATTATATTGTCATAAGTAAAGAGCTGATTTATATTCTCTTACAATACCTAAAATATGATGCTAACATTCTCTAAAAAACCTTCAAATATTCTCATTATATTCTCTTAAAATTTTTAAAAATATGCTAAAATATGCAAAAATAATCAATAAACATCATTTTTTGCTTTATTATGCATTTTTTAATTTTTTTTATTTCAACATTATTTATCAGTAGTAGTCAATGATGATTATCGGTCACTATTGGTTTTACAGTTTATTTGCGAATTTGAAAAAGTATGATAGTCAGTAAAATCCTACAGAGTTAAAATATAGAAATGAGTATTAAAGTTTGAGGTCTATAAGCATTTCTCGAATTGTTTAAGGATAATGAAATACCTATCGGGTTTTATAAAAATAGGTAAGAAATGTTGCTTGTTTTAAATTAAATTTATAAGTTTATTTGATTCAAATCTAAATTAAAATTGAATAAATTTTTTTTTTAATGTTTGGTTGAAGTTTAAGGGCTTTATGATAATATTTTGCCCCAAGCCTCAAAAATCCTTTGAGCTGTGTAATCCTGTAATTAACTTCTTCAAAATTGGGATTTTTAAGTTCAATGTATGATATTACATTTTTCCAAACTTTGTCATTCAAAATTTTAAAATGGATTTATAGTTAATATTTTAGTCAAAGGTTTTATTATTTCAGTTAATACAGTTATATAAATAATGTTGGTACTTATTACCATTAAGTATATATTTATATAGGTAATCAATGTTATTACGTATGAACTATGTTCATGAATGGCATAGCAAATAATCTATATTCTGTTCAGGGAGTGAACACACTGCGGCCCGTCATAAATTGGCGTGTTCTCTTGCCTGACAGTGTGTATATACTAGGGTAATTTTTAATTCTGAATTAATTATGCTGTATTTAACTTACTTTTTATATTATGTTTTATTCCAGAGTCCATTCAGTAACAAATTTTTGAAAAGAATTCCTACAAGTAATATTTTTTATAACAGTTGTCTGTGATTTATTTTATGTAATTTTATGTTTTGGTTTCTATCTTACAAATATCTACTACTTTTTTTTTATAATTAATTTGTATATTTTTATTAATAATAATTTTTTAATTTATGTAATTTTTTTAAAATCATATTATTGACAAAATATTTGTTTAAAATTTACTTTTTAATAACAAAAATATTTACTTAATTATTGTTATTATGATTGTCATGTTTCTATACCATGGTATAAAATATTTTTAAGTATCTTATTGTTTGATAAATTAATTAACTAATTAACTCAAATTATGCAAATTATTTACTTTAATATAACAAGAATTAAAATAAAAAATATTGTAAAAGTTAACCATAATATTATATTATATTTATTGAACACGTCAGTATTATGAAATAAAATCAACTACTTTTTTCAAATTCAAGGATTTTGGTTGATTTTAATATTATTTTTTGTAGATTAGTACACATATATTTTTAAGTTGTATACAATTAATAATTACAATTTAAAACAGTTTTAATGTATATATCTACATGATTTTTACATATTATTCATTGTTCAAAGTAATATTGTATGTTCCTTTCTTCGCGCTTCCCTCCCAATAATATGATGTCAGCCACCCATCTATAATTATTTTATCACTTTTCTTCAACCCCTATTACTCTTCTTTTCATAGTTTCATTATCTCATTTATTTTCATGCCTACTCCATTCTAAAAATGTATTATTTATTTTAATTTCTTTTTTTCTGTGAATTTTATTAATAATTATAAACTATATATATTTTTATTATAACTATCTCCTAGATTGAATATTTGAAAATAAAGTGGAAATTTCTTCAAAATCTGCTTTACTTACTTGTTATTTCTGATTCAATTATCAATAATGCCAACGCAGAACACCTTTCTTAGTTCATAGTTAATCTTAAATATTGTTTGTAGTTATTAATATTATTTTCCGACTAATTGATGAAAACAATATACATTTTTGAGCTGTAATATTTGCTTTTAACAGAAGGTTATAATAAAAATTAAACATAAAACATAAATTAATTAATTTTTTGATACAATTAATACACAATAATAATATGGCAATATAAATTTGCCGCCCCGGGCAACAGGGTACACTCCTCCCCAATTTCCTTGGCTTCCTTGCCTTTCCACTTAGTTTCCTACACTCAATAAATATTCACCTTTCTTCTCTTTAAAACTCCAACTAACTCTTTACTTTCACCTTTTAATGTTTCTACATTCCACTTACTTTCTCTTGATTTAGAATAAAAACTCAAAGTGTAAGTACTTTTACACCCACAGGCTGGTGTGATGTCAAACCTGGGGTCGTGGAGCTTTGGGCTAAGTGCTAACCGTACATGCTCTATACACATTGCACGTAACTGGTTCAAGGCTCTTGCACGTAGCACTTCCACACTCTGTCCTACTCCCAGCAGGTACCCGTCACACAATTCCCCAGCCATCCATTTCACCAACTATATGTTATTGGGCATTATCAATACTCCGCAATTAACTACACATACTTTTTTATTTTAAGTGGTTATCATCAGTGCATTTTCCATCAACATTTTCAAAATATTTAGACTTAAGTTGTTTTTAGGCATAAGACATTTTTGATTTTTTTAAATTTCTTTTTAATTTTTGTCAATAAATAATTTTTACTTTTAGTCAAAAAACTTTAAAACTGAAAATAAGTTCCTCATGGGTTGTGATTGATAGATATACTTTATAAAGTATAATATAATCTTTAATAATAAATTGTGCTTAAAACCAAACCAATCAAACATTGAAACCTTGATCACAAAATAAATTAAATAGATAAAATCTATTCCTGTGCTTGAATAATAACTAATTAGGTACCAAACTAAAAACCACGAATTTGAAATAAAATCATTTTCTTTTTTTTGGATTCCTGTGCAAAAACAGTACAAAGGTTTCATAGATATACAAGGGCTATTAGTTTTTACCCTATTATTTGCAATCTATGAACAATTAATTTTTTGTATCTAAAAATTAAAAACTTGGCTGACACTGCACTGTTACTGCTATTACATATATATATAAAAGTAACAGTCTTAATTTTAAGCAAGACATTCATAATATAGTGTAAAAAAAATATTTTTTATTGTTTATTTAACAAAATATTTATTTTGTGATATTTTATATTAAAATGATTAAAGCTGGAATTTCGTTACACTTTGCATTGTTTTTCGAATCTACTTACGCAGTGCTTAATGTATAACATACACGTTTCATGTATAATCGAATTAAAATAAAAATGTCTTACTTTCCATTTTTTGACAATTTTAAATCTTAAAGTAATTTTAGATTCTGAGCTGATGAATGTATTGATTTTACAATGATATGTGTTTTTTTTTCTTTTTTTTTTTGTGTCTATCATCACCTTTTAGGACAGTAAAAGTGCTTGGATTTTCTTCAACAGTAACGTTTCTGATTTTCTAGTTAATACCCACTTTGGGGGTCAAAAATAAAAATGTCCCAGTAGTTTTTTTAAAAGTGCCGTGAAAAACAAGAAAAATTAAGGAAAAACTGGAATTTTTACGCAAAATCAATTTTGGTTTTAAGTTTTATTCTAAAATAAATGACCGTAGATACATGACATTTTGACTGAATGTTAATATTTGCATTTTCTATACACCATAACATTCTAAAATATTTTGACTTATTTTGAGCTGTTTACGTACATTTTCAGTTTTCAATTTTTTTAGTTTTTTATTCTGTATGTATCAATAAAATTTTATTTGTTGGATAAAATATCTTGAAAATTTAATAGAAGGATCCTAATATATTGTTTCAAAGACAGATGACAAATACTAAAAATTTGTCGTTACAATTTTTTTATAAGCATTTAAAGTTCAAATAATGACAAAATACGTAAAATTCACGAAAATGTGTAAATTATTTAAAGTTAGAAATTCATAAAAATTTTTTTTTTTAAATCTAAGATTTGAAAATGTGATACAAGATTCCTCATAAGTTTGTCTACATTTATTAAAAAAAAAATAAGCAAATCAAATTAAATTTTTATGAGCGTTTGAAGTTCATATTTTTACAATATTGGATATTCACTCGATTTCTCATATAGTGATTTTGTTATTTTGTTGTAATTCAAAAAGAATAACTGCAGAAACATGAAAATTCCACTGAATGTTTATATTTTCATTTTCTATACACTTAACAATTTTGAAAATATATTAAATCTTTTTGAGCTGTTGGCGGACATTATCAGTTTTCAATTTGTTTAGTTTTTTTTTCTATAATTGTCAATAAAATTTTATTTGTTGGGTAATAATGTGTGAAAATTTAATACAAGGGTCCTGATATAGGTATTGTTACAACTTACAATAGCAGTTGAAAAATATTAAACATACGTTGCACCATAGGCGCAAATTGACTAATTTTTTGGGGGGACACAAGCCCCCCTCCCCATAGGCCATATTGCTTAGTACCACAGAATATAAAAATTAGTACTAATTACTAGATTTTGAACTGGGGGGACTTGTCCGATATTTGGGGGGGACTAAGTCCCCCCAAGCCCCCCTCTATTTGCGCCAATACATAGCACAATTTTTTTTATTATCATTTAAAGTTAGAATTTCGACAAAATTTAATTTAATTATTTTGTAGTTAAAAATGTATAAAATGTTCAAATTTTATATCTAAGGATTGAAAATTTAAAACAAGGTTCCAAGTAAATAGGTTATAAATTATAATATATAAATTACTTTATTTACAATAATATAATAAAATATACTTAGTAATATACTAATATCATAGGCTGACTGACCGTCTTCGCTCAGAATCGTTTTTCTTATACAATGATATTATATCATAATTCATATTATCATTTAATTCAAACTTAACACAAAATGACCACTTGCCAACATTTTTTATAGTTAATTTTTGTATTTTTGAAGTTTTTGAATCCAAAATTTGTATTTGAAATTTTAGTTTATGATTTTTTACATGCTTTTTATATAAATTTAACAAACTAAATAGATGTGTATAGACTGTATAGTTCAAGGTTTCTTATTGTATTTTTTTTGTTTATGTAACAAAGTTAAACCAAAAATGTATGAATTATTTTTATTAAATAATAAAGGAAAAATTTTTTATTTTCAATTTTTGAAAGTAATAAAAAGATACTTACTTTAAAGTATTTTTTTTTCATAACTACTATCATATGAGGCACCCATTAAATTACCGCCAGGAACCATTGTATAAATTGATAGAATTTACCACTTATTTATTTCCATTGATTTTCAAAATTTGCTAACAAGTAAAGTTATATTGCTGACTTATATTATAGCCGAAAGGATATTGTACAGTAGAACCTTGATTATCTGAACTGCCGTTGACGTTTCAAAATATCAATATGCGTTGTAGCTCTTGTATGTATATTCATATATGTAGTGGCTTAACAAAAATGTATAAACCATGATGCACAACATATATTTTGGAACCTACCCACTATACAATAGATATAATTATTATGAGACTGTAAATATTTTAAATTTTGTTTTATATTATTGCTTATCATATTGTATCTTACCACCCCAACACCCCCCTAAAAAAATGTCTACCATGTATCCGGGGAATCATAAAATGATCCCTGTCCACCTCTCCACTGTTATCGTATATACTATACAGTATTAAAACAATTAATTGTTGTATCCGAACTAGGTGCAGTCCAAATTAGTTTGGACGATAGAGGTCTTACTGTATATTACCTGTTTCTCATCAAATTTATTTTTAAACTCAATAAATAATCATTTCCGAATTAGAAATTAAAAAAAATATAATACACATATTCAAGTACAATTTTTTGTTTTATTAAAAATAGTCTAATATATTTCATCATCAATTTGCCAATTATACTAGATTTTAAATTAATTTATGTAGATTATGATGGTGGGCTATTTGTTGTTTTTTTATTACAATATAATAATAATCATTTATGTGAATATGAATATAACATCTACAAAATGTAAATATAATGTTAAAAATTGAATAATTACAAGTAAAAATAAAAATTAGACAGCAATATTTACGTAAATAAAAATGTTTATAAAAAAATAATATACATTATAAATATATTTACCATTATTATAATAACTAAAATATTTTTGTTTTATAAATCAACTCAATATACACAATACATGAATGATTAGAACATTTAAATATACTTTTAAGTTTTAATATCAGTTCGGGGAAATATTAACGGACAATATAATACACAAAATAGATTTAATGTAAAAAAATATCAGTAAAAATTGATAGGTAAACTAATTATTGACATATCAATAACATGCAAGCGAACCATGGAAAAATAAAATATATAATAATAAATTATTCAAATTGTATTAAATATTATTTGAATACATTTAAAAGACCATTAAAAAAAAAAAAAATTGGACACAAAACATATAAGTACTTATATTAAAATCATCTTTTAGGATTCGTCAAAAACAAATAATTATTAAAATTGTAATAAATCACTCATTATTGTGTAAGGGTATTACAGATTTAGAACCAAATGGTGATTTATACTGAATTCCAGTTAAATGAAATACTTGAGTAGGTATACCCATATTACAAAGATAAATTTTACCATTTGATTCACTGTAAGATAAAGGTAAAGCAGGTACTAGAGAATATTTCACTACTACTGAAGGTGTACCTTGTGATGGAGGATCAATGGCCATTAATGGTGATCTAACTGATTTAGCCCAGTTAGTAATATTTCGAGATACAGTATCTGTTTGTTCATCAGCCAAAGATACTACAACAAAATCTGGATCTAATAAACCATGCAACTCTAAAAAAAAAATATGTATTTATATAATATATTAGACATAAATATATTTTTTTATCATACCTAATTTAATATATTATATTTTGAACACTTCATCTGAGCTCTAAAATCTACCAACTCAGTACCTAACCAAATTAATATTTTAAATTCTAAGCAGTAGCTTATTTTTTAAATTCTATAAAAATTGCATATTATTTGTAGGAAAGTGAATACATTTAGTACTTGTTGTAATTTGTACTAATTGTCAGTAGTTTTACATAGTATTGATAACAAGAAAAAAACTAGTTTAGTTTAATTACCTGCTGCACTAGTAATAAGTGTACCAGTTGTAAATTGATATAAAGCCATTTCATTAGCCAACTGTGGAGTATACAATCCTGGTTCAGAAAGTACAACAACAGTATGGACACCATAACTGCTTAATTGTCTTGCACAATTCACACCCATTGCACCTGATCGATTAGGTCCACACAAAACCACTACTCTAGGCCATTGGTGTTCATTTCTGGGATTAAATCTATAAGTGTAGAATAACAAATAATTATTTGTTCAAAGATAAAATATTTGTTGATATAATATTTTACCTATAACCTCCACCTAAAAGTTGCAACACCATTTCAGTAGCAGCTCGCCCAATTATCTCATTTTGGCGTCCTGTTGTTAAACCATTCTCTTCCACTAGATTAAACAGTTTCCATCGTAATTCTGATGTTATACTTGGAACAACTAGTCCATCATCTAAAAATTATTAGAATAAGAAATATTGTATAATTAAAATAACACGTGAAGTGATTAGTTAAACAGATTATGCATTAGTATACAATTTACCTGTTATATACTCATTGATAGCAGGCGAAGGAACTGTAACTTGTCTGAATTTGACTGGAGTAGAATGTAATACATTCTCAGTATGTTTATATTTATTTGAAACTTTTTCATGTGGAACAAGATCTGGTTTCTTATGAATTTTATTATAAAAAGCTTTTTTGTTGAATAAAGCTAAATTTTTTTCGAAATCAAAATCTTCCTTGACAATTGTATCAAGTGATACACCAAAACAAGCATCATTTCTTTCTTTGTGATTCGTAAAATTCTGCGGTGGTTGTTCTACATAAGTAGACAATAATAAATATACAATTATATTATTCAATTATAAATCAAATGATTTTATGTATGAGTTGGTGTAATAATTTGAAGAATATAGCATAATATTACATAAAATCTCATTAATTTAATTTTCTTGAGATATTATTTCAACATCTTTAATGTTCCTTAATATGTAGGTATTAAACATTCCATTAAATATACCCACCAGGTTCAGAATTTGAAGCAATCTTTGTTTTATTCTTTTGCTTGACATTGTTTGGTTTAGGTACAGGGACACTTTTTTTAATATTTTTGGCTACTTGGCTATTATTGATAACTGGTTCATTTTCCAGTTGTGCTTTTATAATCTTTAGGTTCTCTATCATCGAGGCTCTAGTTTAAAACATAATAAAACAAAATATTTATCTGAATTTAATTCACTTTGTACTATTATAGCATTACTTTAAACGAATTTCTTTTTCAGTATGTGGTATACCATTTTTAAACGGTCGTTTTAGGATTAGAGTTTCATTGTCATCCGACATACCGCTCACTTCACCTTGAACGACTGAACCATCCACACAATTAATAGACACACAACATCCTTTATATTGATTTGCCATTATTTATAAACTATTAAGTTATTTTATTTACCAAACTAAAAATATAATGAGTGTCAAAGTACAAAAAAAATTTTTAACATTATGCCACAAGACATTCAATTTTCACTGTCCAGATTTCCTTGTCACTAGTTGTAGTTACTAGTAAGTAGATAGTAACTAGTAAGTAGTTCTTCAAGCAAACTACAAATCACAATAATGTTTGTTGACATATTTTGATTAGAATATCAGGCACAGTGCAACCATATCTGTGATAACCATATACCTTCCTTTGTCTAGAATCATATTATACAATATGGTTTATGGTAACACATTTTCAAATTAATTTTTATTATTTTGATTAAATTTGTCAAAAGCTTATAAAAATATATTATAGACTTATTAGTTATTATAGTTCTTTATAATCGTGACTATCTTTAATACTTTTCTGTAACTTCTATTATAACAATTGATAGTACAACCTTGTATTAAAATTTTATTTTTTGACAGAGCGGAAAACGAAAAGTAATTAGAAAAGAAATCAAACTTCTCATTAGGGAAGGGCCATAGGCGGAGATTTGATTGAATTTTAGAAGGGCTTAAATTTTTCTTTGCAAAATAAGCCGTGGGGGCAAAACCCCACACCCCCTTTCTAATATCAATATTACATTATTACCTTCATTACGCATTAACTACTAAATTATTAAATTACAACACTACTAAAAACGCAATACTAAATACGTATTACTAACTACATAATATATGCACTTTAAAAATCATTAGTTTATAATACAATGAATATTTTATTATTTTAGTACAATAAACCTATTTTGATTAGAAAATATATCAATAATGTTCTCAATACTGATATTGATATCTTTTTAAATATATAATATTGAAGTTATTAAATTTTTCTTGCAGCATACTCGTAGGTAGTCATGTCTTATTAACTTTGCGCGTTGCAGAAAAGCGTCGTTCATATGTAGCCGAGTTGATTGGTGTTATTAAGGCTACTTGTAGTAGTTTTTATAAGTTGGGAAACACACTTTTAGAAATATTTTGTTTTATTGTTTCATATCATACATTGTTTTTTTAACAACTTGAAACCATGTAAAAAAATATCTTCAAAAACGTTAATATTTTTTGAGATGTGTTTTACGCTTTATACTTATATACACCCTATATGTCCAAATAGGCATCAATAGTTTTCTACAGGAATAATTTAGATTTCCTCAGAGCTGGGAAGGATTTGTTTGCTTTTTAATAGGTCTTCCAAAGATAGGCGTTGGTCTAAAATTATGCCTAAATAGCGAGAGCTTGAGGATTTGTGTATATTTTTGGTGACAGGTGGTACAATTTGTAGTTTTAAGGAAAAAATCAAAAGTGAGGATTTCTCATGATTTATTTCTGTTTTCCGTTTAGTGTACTAGGTTAACATGAGGTCTATATTATTTTGTAGGTTATTGAATTTTTGTATTAAGATTTTTTGGTCGTTGGCAAAATCTGCAATGGAGTGTGAGGGATTGTCGGTTGATCTGCTGAATGTTGATTGACCAGGATAGTAGAGGATATGGCTTCTTTGAAGACACCTTCTGCTATTGGAGCCAATGAAGAGATTTCAGGGTTTACTTATTATGAATAAAGATCTTCAAGGAATGATTAAAAAAAAATCAGAATGTAGGTTTTGAAATTAGAGAGAAAAGTAAATAGAATGCACTTTTTGTATATTATAAATCAAGTTATACGGCTACAAATATAGCAGTTGATTTCAGTTCGGTATCTATATCTTTTGCTTCAACATGTAATTGATCTCTACAGATAACAGAAAAAATTAATTAATGGCAATTCATTGTACAATTTGTTATAAATGTATTACTTACACACTGGCAGTTAATGTAAAAGTAATTTCTCCTTCAGTTTTTAAATTTATGTGTGCCTAAATAAAAATAGATAACATATATTAGGTGTTTAGTTAAGAGGACGCTATACCTGCATGCGTTGTCTCTGTCTTACAAATGTACAACATAACAAAAAACTGTTTTGCGCGGGAAAGATCTGAGAAGGTTACAGTCATAACTAAGAAACGAGATTTTCACCACATAAAAAGGAGAGCTTTGGCTGTGCAACGTTGTTTTAATTTTTTTGTTATTATTTATATGAAAAAAGTTTTTCAAAATAATGGTTTTTGAAACAGTAAGAACTTTTTTCATATAAGTGATATCAAAAAAATAAAAACCATGTTACACAGCTAATGTTTTCCTTTTTATGTGGTACAAATCTCGTTTTTTAGTTATGACTGTAACCTACTCGGTTCTTTCTTACGCAATATAGTTTTTGCTATGTTGTACATTTGTAATACGGAGACAACACATGCGGGTGTAGCGTCCTCTTAAGTTTCAAATAAACTTACTTCAGATTTATCAATCTTGTTATTTCCTGATGTGGCTATTAAAGTAATATTGTCAACATTAGCACTAGTTGTTATACTTTTTGTAGTAGGTAATATTTCATTCTGATCAAAACTTACAGTCTCACCACAACACTAAAAAAATCATCAAATAAGTTATTGGTAAAAATAAAATAATTTCTTTAATACCAACATCAATTGTAATTGATTCATTTAATGTGTGAACTTCTGTTGTAGGTTCTGGTAAATCATCATGTGCATTCCAATATTTTGCTAAGAAACTAGCTTGCACAGCCGCCCCGTAAGCCAATACTTCATCAGGACTAATACTATTGGGTATATCCGCATGTGGAAATAAGTTTCCAATATAATGTTTCAACTTTGGTATTTTAAGTGGACCACCACAAAGTAAAACCTACATTAATTAAAACATATAACTTAATTTCATAAGGTTTAAATTGTGAATAAATTCAATAAATACTTTTTTAATATCTGAACTTTTAAGATTAGCTTTCTTTAAAACAACTTCAATTGGCAGAGCAAAATCAGTCAACAAATGAGCAATTAATGATTCAAATCTGGCTTGAGAAACCATGGCAGCAAAATCTACTCCATCAGTCAATGATTCAATAAATATATTTGCTGTTTTTAATGTAGACAGTAAATGAACTGCATCTTCAGTAGCTCTTTGTAATTTTGCAGAAGCTCTTGCATTTTCTGAAGGATTTGATCGATGTTTCCTTTAAAAAGTTAAAAATATTGTTATACTCCGTTCAATGATGACTCGGCAGCGACCAGTTTTTTTCGGGCAGCGGTCAGACACCGTTCTCATTACAGTGACGCGTCAGGGGCAGCCACGGAACAAAGCCACGCCCATGCGCACAACTTGGCCGCCGAGTCATCATCTCATTTAGAACAGTGTAAGTAATTTGTTAATTTAAAAAAGGTACCTTACCTTTTGACTTCCTCAATTAAATGAGCTTTCAGTGTCTCTATTAATTTATATCCTCCAATAGCCTTAGTATGTTCAGATGCTACTATTGACACTAAACCAGAATTCACATATAAAACTGTTGCATCACAACTAATACCACCAAGTCTATATACTAAAATATACCTATATTACATAACATAATAAAAATGTCATTTAAAAATACATTTATCAGTGATATATTTTTTACATACGTGTCATTTAAAGGCTCAGTAACATTTATTCCATAGGTGAAAGGGGTTACACTAGGAGCATTAACAACTTGAAGCACATTCCATCCAGCTTGAATAGCTGCGTTTCTAACTGATTCTCTGCTGGGATCATCAAAAAATTCTGGTACAGTAACAACACAAGAACATTTTGAATCTTCACTGTGAGTGGCTCTTTTAGCAATACCTAATTAATTTAAGATAATTATAATGAAAAAAAAAAACCATAATTATCAAACAATTAATCTATAAATACCATATAATGTTTTATAAATATTTGATTCAATAAACTGAGGAGAATAAATTTTTTTCTTAGTTTCCAAGGGTAGTTCATATGCAAGATGACCTCCGTCCTCAATTGTTTTGACTTTATTACTTTCTATAAACGAACATTTTTCATTTTCATCCAATGAAAGGTTCATTAAGCGATTATTAAAAGTTATTGTATTCGCCTGTTTTGATATAAAACCAGTTTTAGCAGCATTGCCAACAACCTAAAAATAAATTATAACAAATTTATAAATTAACTTGTATTTTACAAACAAATTAATTAAACTTACAGTTTCTTCATCGGTTATAGATACAACTGCAGGTGTTATTCTGTCTCCTGCTTCATTTGCAAGAACGTCTACCTTACCTTCTTCCTGTAAAATAATTAAAGAAATATTTTGAAATCCAAAGAAGAGTAACTGAATAATTAGTTCATTGAAGAACTCATCATTTCAAAAAAACATTAAAAATTTTTACTTTTTGAAATGACAACACATTTTTAATTTTATATTTGAAAGTAAAATATATTTTGGAATAGGTACTTCAGTATTTAAAAACAAATAATTTATAAATTAAATATTTCAAGTTAAAAAATAAAAAACTGCTTTTTTATTATACTCTAGACTCCATCATAACAAAATATAATACCATCTCAAAAGTTAGCCTAGCTTCATATCAAAACTCTATAGACAATCTAAGTGGAGCCTAAAACATACTTGACCTATGTCACATGTTTATGAATGTTAGTTAATAGTTATTAGTTATTAGATATTTAATGTATAGATTATAGAGGAAATTAAAAAAAAAAAAAAGTATTAATGTTTAGATAAGGAGAATTGAGTTTCACAGGCCAGGTCCGGTACTCCATCCACAAAATGTTGGTTCACTACTCCATTCATCATAACTTTAAATCTTAAAAATTAGTACTTATAAACTATTAACTAATTAACTACTCGTCCAAAATTCAATTTTTAAATATGAAAATTCTCTAAAAAACATAAAAATAAACTTAAGTTACAACAGTTAATATAAAAATTATAAATTATAAAAAAATTATTTTTAATTGTTCCTTAATGAAATAAAAGTATGGGTTACCCTTGGTATATATCATCTATAGGATTATTTTCAGTTTATCAACTATTTAAAAATAACACCAAGGTATATAATTTTAATCAAGAAATTAGTGATGGGACTAGTCGTTCACTAAGGTGAACTAGTTCGTTCGTTCATCGTTTACCAATTTAAACTAGTTAACGAACTATATGTAAAAGAAGTATAGTTCACTGGTACCAGAAAATAATTGTTTTATTAGTGATTAGTAAACGAAACAGAAAATCGTTTGAATATTGAATCTTTCAATGACGAATTGTTTGTTTAACGTTTTAGTAGATTGTAGTAGTGAGCGTACCTATTGAACGTATAAGATATACCCAGTATACCGTACACAGTGTAAAATGAACGATGAATGTTGTCGTTCTCCAAATGTGAACTAGCTCGAATTGTTCACTTCGGTGAATAGTTTAATAAATTGAACTAGGTCATTTATGAACGACACATCTTTACAAGAAATGTGAATAATGAATGTGAGATTTGAGGGTTTAAGTGTACAACAATTTAAATAAAGTCATAAATGACCTGTTTTATATTTATTACGTTGAACAATAAAATAACTTGTGTGAGTGAACATTTTAAAACATTTAAAAACTTGGATAATATTTACTTTGGATATGGCTATTGATGCGGTAGAGTTTCCAACGTGTATACCAAATACAATAGATCGTGACATTCTTAAAAAGGAGTCCAACAAATATAACAACCAAATATTTTACAATAGTAAAAATTAACTTTTATTCTAAAAACAAAAAAAAAACGAGAAAAGAATTTTTTTAAATTTTGAAAACAATAAAAACTGAATATATTTTACAAATCACATTATATTATTTTCAATTTTTCTTACAAATTTTACATAACCTATAATTGGTAACCATTAACCATTGACCAAAGTCATCCTGTACCGTTACCATAGATAACTAGTATCTTTTTTTTTTTAAACTATCTAAATCTGTGATTATAGCCTATAGGTATCGTGATTTGTGTTTACAACTACTGAACCACTATATTACTATAAATTTGTTGTATGTTCAACGTTTTCGTGCGTTTAAAAATCAACGAACCGGTCACTACAACTTACAACTCATTAGTGTTATTATTGACTATTGCCGTAAATAATAATGAATGTATAGTTTTTAATTCTGTTTAAATATTTGTTTTCAATTAATGTTTTTGGATAAAAACAAAAAATCATAATGTCCGAGTCTAAGCAAGCTGTAGTCTTAAATCTTGCCCCAACCATAGATCAGATCAATGCCGATCGTATTACACAGGTATAATATAATTTAAAAATGTTCAGTGATAATGCATATGAACACGTTTTATTTTTAATTTTCAAGAAATGAACTTAAACATGAATTAAGTTCTTTAACATAGACGTTTTTGATCCATTCATTGACAAGTTAACATTCATAGTTATAATTTATAAGTAATATCTAATAATTTTTATTAAATATTGGAGTAGAAAACTAGAAAATGTTCAACAAGTTCACTTATTTTTATCAAAGAAATTATGGGGGTCCTTAGATAGACGTGCTTTCATTTGTTTGTAGTCAAAGTACCTAGTACCTACAAATTGGATATACGATATGCTTAATTCGTTCAGAGCTGAGCATTTTTCTGAAGAGATACTTTTATTATAAAAATGCTTCAATTTAGTAATTAATATTTATAGATTTGTTATTGATACTACCTTAAAGTAAATATTTAATTAACATAATTTTATGAAATGTATTTTATTTGTTATTGTATGTTCTTTACTATAGTAATCTGTCGATTTCAACAATATACTTCATCTATTTTAATTCTTATTTCAATCTGAATTTAACTAATCCATTTATAAAAATAACTTTCTCATCGCTGACAATTTTGAAGGACTTAATGTGGTTAGAAAATTACTATTAAATTTCACATCTTACATTTGCAGATAGCATCTAAGTATTGGGCACCAAATTTGGATTCCAATCAATACTTACCTTATGATGCCAAGGTTGTTGAAAATATTTACAATGAAGAGATCTATAAGTCTAAGTAAGTTGCTGTATTTGAATTAAAAAATAAAATTTCTATCAAAAAATAGTTTTAAAACAAATAGGTGGTTAAACATATGTTTAAATATATAGCTGGTAATTTTAGTTTTAGACTCAGCATTTAATAAATAAAAAACCTCATACCTAGACAATAACCCTATTTAATAACTCATGTCCAGGTACAGTGGCGGAACTAGGCAAACTAGGACCACAGTGTCACTTTTAATAAGAGGTCTAACTAAAGTTGTTTTTAGTTTTTAATGCCTATCCTTGTAAAATAAATTTGGGGTTGATAAATTATCAAATAATTGGATTCTAACATATTTCATGATAAGTAACATAACAAATAAACATTTTTCAAACAAAATAAAATATATATGGTCTGTCCAGCGAGAGAACAGACCAAAACTGGTTCCCCACGCAACACCCTGCCATAAGGGAACCGATTTCGATAGCAAAGAGACACGGGGGGGAATGCGCGGAATCGGCAGGTTCTTTCGCTGGATAGAGTATAGTATGGTTCTCATAATAGTATATTTTTTATTTCTGCCATATACCTTCCCTTGTCATTAAAGATTTTGCTTGGAAAATATTAAAATAAGCATAATGCTTAAAATACAGTCCTAATTTTAATATTTTGTTTTTCATCTAAATAAATAATAAACTATAAATATACCTAGTTTATAGTTATTTATATAAATGTTTAGCTATAACTCATAATTAATTTTGAGAAGATAATTATTTTGGATTATTATTTTCAGAGTGCCTATTGTTATACTAAGGTATATCCCATTAGTACTAAAATAATTTTTATATATTAGTTTTTCAGTACGACGAATTATGATTTTGGAATTCAGTCAATTTTTAGAAAATTATTTGTGGCCTAATTATATCTCTGCAAATGCTACGTTTGCACATATGATGTCTATCGTTATAATGTTAAACGAAAAGTTTCGTGAACGAGTAGCACCTTGGCAGGTAAATAATAATTTATTTTTATTTAGACATATATGTTTATAAATATATTTTTTTTTTAGGCCTTAAAAAAGCAACCAGATGAATTTGATGGTTTTATTGATCAAGTTTTACGTGCTAGTCTCTCTGATGATCACAGCATTAAAGAACAAATAGCTCTAGTAGTTTTTTTAAATCATTGTTTTCAATGCATGGAGACTGATTTAGTTAGAAACAAAATGAAAAAACTTGTATCAATATCAATTTGGTGTAGTTTACAAGAAGTATGTATTTTATAACTATTATAAGTTTAAATGTAATAATGAATTTGATAAAATAGTTATAACTTATTAGTAATCTAATCTTTTATTATATATCCCCTTTTAACTTTTTTTATCACATGTCACCTTTTATTATTGAACTTTTTAAAAATATCACAATTAATTGATAACTTTTAATATAATCAAAATATTAAGAGAATGCTAGAATTGATTATTTTGTTGTTAGCTTTAAATAATAAATATACCTTTGATCAAAATTGAATGTAAGAACATTATCTGTTATCTCGTTGGTTTTTACCATATTTTAATTTTTTAGAGAGTTATGACTTATGGGCATTTTTATATTTTACATATTCACAACTTACGTAAAAATTAAAATATCATGAAAACCGACGAGAGATAACATATTTTAATGGTCTGAGTGTTCTTACCTTTAAGATTGATTATAGGCCAATTCATTGTAAAATTAAAGCTCATAAGACAGAATCTATTCTACTTCTACTAAACACACATTTGCTTAATGTACAAACACATGCTGGTGTGGCTTCCTCTTAAATATTAATTAAATCATAAGAATTTTCTTATTTTTAGATAAATAATGAATGATAGATGAAAACTTAACATAATAAAAAACCTTGTAGGAAATTCATCAAAACTATAATTATTTTACTAATAAATTATGATGTTTATTTTAACATTCATTAACATTTAATATATTTTTATTTTTCAGAGACGAAGAATATTGGAATTGCGTCAAGTACCTAAATGGCAAAAACTATGGAACCGATTACAAAAGAAGGATAAAGAGTTATCATCAGAAAATAAATTAAAAGCAGATCTTGAAAGAACTTTTTTACATAAATTATGCATTAAATTTATCAATGTTTTGGAAAACATACCATTAGAAGGTAAATTTGTAAATGTTATTGATAAAACTAGTTAATACAGTAGAAATTGGTTATAATGACACCGGTTGTAATGACATATTAGGTTTTATGACCTTAAAGTAAAGGACCAGAAATACAAAGGTAAGTTTTTTATGTTAAATTTATCATATTGGTAGTTATGACTATCAGTTATTACGACCTATTTTTCCTTGGTCCCTTAAATGTTATTATAAACAATCTCTACTGTAGTCATAAAAGCTTAATAGTTAATACTGTTTATGAGAGGAAATTAATTTTAAGTAAATTCTAAATAGTAAATAGTAATTTTATAAAGTCAATGTATTAATGATAATGTTTAGGTGATTTGTGTGTGGACCATTTAAACTATTGTGAAAGGTTTTTGGAAATGCTTATTGATTTAGAAACATCATTACCTACTAGAAGATTTTTTCATGTAGTCTTAGATGATGTTCATTTAATTAACCGCTGTTATTTAGCTTTGTTAAGCAAACGTGATGAAGGACACTTATTCAAACAGGTTTGTTTATTGAAGTTTTATTGTACCAAAAAAAGTATTAATTTAATGTATTTTTTAACAGCTTTTAGATATATTAAAATTTTATTTCCATTTTGAAATTTGTCAATCTACTGGTGATCCATTAAAAGAAAATGAAGTGATGCAAGCACATTATGATAAAATTATATCGTTACAAGTATGATTTAAACAAAATAAATATATTTGATAATGAGGAAAAAATAATATATATATGGTAGTTACATGATTAACTTAGCCACCAATTAGTGTTACTTAGCTTGGAATTAATTAGGTTAAAAGAAAATTAAACCAAAAGATCACAGCACTTAAAAAAATATTGACGTTCTGATTTTTATTTAACCTTGACTGTATTTAATATTTAAGGCTATATTTGATTATTATCAAGCTAAGTGTCGTCAATGGGTGGCTTCTTACTCAAAATTTCAAGTCATACCACCAATACTCTTACCACCTAAGCTTATTGTGTGTACACATTTTTAGATTGTTTATTTTAAATAAAAAGACCGAATAAAATGTTAAAACAATACTTATAAAATCTACCAAATTTATTTTTAAAGTTCCTGGAAATTAAATTAAACTAATCATTTTGTATATTATTTAAAAACCCTATTTATATTTTGTTAAATAAGGTACTATTAATATTATTTTTTTTATTTCTATTTTTCAGGCAACATTATTTGGAAAGTTTACTAAATTACAAGACTTTTCTTTATCTAATATTAATGCTATTGATAAATATGATTCTCTCATTAAACACTTTAAAAATCTAAGGTAAGTTTTAAATTAAAACATTATTAACTTAACAAATTGAGATTATTCTTGTTTAAATATGGTAGTTAATTGATTAAATTTGCATTCATAGTAATGATGTCAATTTGAAATTTTTTTTGATGAACCAAATTCCAAATATTTAGTTCAATTGAACTAGACAATTTTCCTATTTGTCTAGTAACTAATAAAATCTAAATTTGGTTTATTAAAAATTATAAAAAATTATTTTTAATAAGTAATTAATAACTAGTTTTTTTTTGTAAAATTAATTTGATACTAATTTTGAGTTGGGATCAATATTAAATTTAAATGTTTGATTTTTTTCTGGTACAAAATAAAAGTTTAATTAGCCTAATTCAAATGTTATGGCTTGTTAAATTAAATATAAATTGGTTTGAATTTGTAGCTTAAATAGTTTTTATTAAAACTAGTAAATTACAAATGGGTGTGTTATGTACAACATATTATAAAAGAAAATTATAACTAAAAATGTAGTATAAGTGTAGCCTTTGTCTGATTATATAGATTTATTTAAAGAAAAGTTAAGGTGAATAATTTAGTATTAAAGCACATAGGTGCAATAAATTAATACTCTTTAGATGAAAAGTAAAGGTAAGTTAATCATAATTTGATTGAAATGTAAAAAACCAATGTTTGAATATTTTAAGCCAGTTTTTTTTAATTTTTGGCGTAAGGAGGAAAGCTCTTGCACATCATAAAGTAAAAGAGGCTAGGATTGAAGAAAAACAAATATTAATTTTCTGATTTTTATAACCATGCTGATGTACCTAATTTCAGTAATCAAGAACTTCAAAATATTGCTATGGAACTTAATTTGATTCCTGACCAAGAAAAACGTCTGAATGAAAATTGGTATCGTTACGACTCTGAGTTTTTACTCTCTTTACTGGTATGTATGTTTTATTAATTTTTTATTCTATGTAGTAGACTAAATAGCCTTAACTTAAAAGTTTTAATTGTAGACAGATACTTGGATTACAGCAGTGTTGGGTAGTAACGTAACACAAATTACAAATTACTGTAAGGCAATTACTTTTTCAGTAATGCAGCAGTAATTTCATTATATTTTACTTAAAGTAACGCAGTTGTAACAAAATT
Source organism: Metopolophium dirhodum (assembly GCF_019925205.1). Taxonomy (NCBI): domain Eukaryota; kingdom Metazoa; phylum Arthropoda; class Insecta; order Hemiptera; family Aphididae; genus Metopolophium; species Metopolophium dirhodum. Next base: position 9,446,346 of record NC_083566.1, read on the forward strand.
ACTTTTGAAAAGTAATTTCTATTAAGTAACGCACTAACGTGTTATTTTCCACGTTATTAAAATAATAGTTTTGAATGTATTACAGGTATAGGATATCCCAGAAAAATTAAAAATCAATTATATTTTGATTCCGATTATAGTTAACAATATAAATAAACATTCCAGGAATAAATGTTATCACTTTATTAGCAGAAAGAAAAGAGTTTGGTTTAAAAATAAAATTTAATAAAAATTAATTATGATTGTTGTACGTTTGTACATAATACTAACATAGGTCTATGATTGTAAAATATATACATAATAATTGAATCATATGAATTGAATATGGTTAAAAAAATAATAATAAAAAAAAATGTAACATTATTTGTTACGGACTATTTTATTAATGAAAAAGTAATGTAACGTGATAAAAATAATTTTAGGTGACGCAAATGTAAATTAAATAAAAATATTTGAAGTAACGAGTAACGTAAATTCATTACTTTTTAAAAGTAATTTACCTAACACTGGATTACAGTCCCTCAACCTTTATATAATATCTCTATTGGTTAGAATTTAAAATTTAAATATTTTGGTGATAAATAAATATACTAAAATGATAGAGAATACTATAGGTTTGTTTATGTTATAAGGATAGGTGATTCAAAGGGAGTGCAAGTGGAGAGTGGCTATAGAAATTAATTTAAAAGGAAAGAGGGAGAGGACAATTGAAGAAGATGTGGATATACAGAATAGAGAACGACACAAAAATATTTTGTGTAAGCAAAAAAAAGTGAGGGATATATGGACCCCTTGGGGGTTTGTGACAAGGGTGTACGATCCCATATATTTGGAAGAAAAAAAGAAGATGTGATACATAAATAAACCTAAAATCACATAAACTGAGCATAGAGTAATTGTCTTGCTTGGCTCACCTTGGTGTGAGATAAGGGATTATCATTATTAAAATATTCATTGTAATGATGGGTCTTCGACTCATTACAGTAAAAAAAAAAACATTTTTTAATGTAGTTTTACTCTACTTTTAAGCAGTTATGTAAATTAGACCAGTTTATAAATTGATTCAAGGTTGCAGAGAGATGCTTTTGGAGCTTAGTCCCTACTAAACAATAATGAATAAACAAAACAAACAAAAAAATAGTCTATACTTTATTCTGGATAAGAAAGGTACCGGGTGGGAACCGGTTTTCATTCGGTGACGATCAGATGCTCCTCCCACCAAGTTAACCATCTAGTTTAGCATTTGGAACGAATCCACACCCCTCCGCACAATTTGGCCGCCCGATACAGTATATACATTCTTCTATCAGAATCCAAAATTACCAAGTACAATTTGTAAACTATATACTATTGCTATAAACACTATAAAGATTTCTTAATAATGATTCCAAATGTGAATATTTACATCTGAATAACACAGATTATTGTTAGTTTATTAACTAATTATCAAATTACTGTTGTTATATTTATAGTTTTAAAGTTTGTCCAATAATTGTAGTTACTAACAATTAATAAATTATAATTATAATAATGCAACTTTTAAAATTTAAACTCTGCTTCCTACCTTTTAATTTAATTTTGAAATATTCATGAAATATATTCTCATATATATTGATTATATATTAGTTATTGCTTGTTACTAATATAATTCTGAAACAGTTATTGTTAAAACAAATATATTATTATAGAAGACTAATTATGACTTAATAGTTAATATTGATATTTATTTTTATTTATATTATTAAACTTTATTTAAGGTATCTCGCCATGAAGCTAGAGAATCACAGTTACAAATTTTAAATGGAATGCCTCTTTACCCAACTGAAGATATTATATGGAATGAAGCTGTGGTTCCTACTGAATATTATAATGGCAATAAATGTTTGGCTTTACCAAAATTGAACTTACAATTTTTGACTCTCCATGATTACTTGTTGCGTAATTTTCAACTGTTCAGATTAGAATCTACATGTAAGTTTCATTATTCAATTTCTCTAATAAATTAATATATACTTCTACCTATTCCTAATTCCTATCAAACAACGATTGTGATTGGAAATAGAATAGAATATAAATTTTAAATGTATATTCATATGGTCTACAAGTTAATATAATAGAACGTATAGTTTAGACAAAGTTCTATGGTTAAAACTATGGATACAATTACATTGAAAGTTCATTCTAAGCTGTGAAAGTGAACTGATTAATTTGACGTTAAGAAACACATTTTGATGCCATTCTGTTTCAAGTGCCCTAACAAATTTTATGTAGTAGGTGGGCAGTTCTGTGTTATAAAGTAGGGGTTTTTTGTCTTGGATCTTCATCATTTACTTTGTCCTGTTACTAGGTGTTATTTCTTTTGTTAGCTTGTTCAACTATCTGTTTTCAAACAGGATCATATGAAAGGTCTATTAATACAGTAGCTTCAGCTTTTTGGTGATAGTTAAAAGCTTTTTATTGAGATTAACCCCATTGATCACAATTTTCTAAATTCTCGTCTAAGCAAAGATGTTGTAGTTTTCTGGTACTTTTAATCATAAATGCCATATTGTCAGAAAATTTGGCAAACATATCAACCAATTATAGGTCCAAAGACACTACCTTTTAGTATTCCAGCAGATACATATTTTCATTTGGTTACTGCTTCTTCCTGTATTTGTGTGACTTGAAATTTACTGTCAGTTTGGTATGATTCTAAAAGTGCATACCTGGTATATGGCAGTTGTTCTTGCAGTTTAATGAGGAATCATTTGTGAAAAATCTGGGCTCCATCAAGAACACTTCGCCACGGTGTTTGTTTTATTCCAAAATATTGCAAAATAGCATTGTTATGTGTTTAAGATTGAATATGGCCTTCATTGGAATGTCTTTAATAAGTGTTGAACTAATTTCATCACTTTCATCATACCCTGATGCTTTATTTTAGATTCAAATTTTAATCTTTTTCTTTTGCAAGTACTAATGAAGTGAAATTTTGATTTTTTTTCAATTATTATATTGCACAATGTCAAGCTCAGAGTCTAAAGTTCAGTAGAAATACATGTTCAAGATATCGAGTATATCTTTTTCTTGTTCGCTGGATGCTCAGGCGATGTCTTCCTTGCAGATAGGTACAGGGTGGTTTCAACACAAGATATCTTTGACTGTCTTGTGAATTTCCACAACTAATGATTAGTATTATTTGTTTCAGAGACACCACTCAGGTATAATTCAAACGTTTCATTTTTTTTTCTTTGATTTTACAATGAAGTATTTTGCTTATATTTTGGTTCCATTTGGTTTTATCCGATGGGTGCCATTTACTATAATGTACAAAGTTTTCTTTAGTGGGTAGGTAAATAAGTAATATGGGCATATGGCTAATACCACTGGTAGGTGCCGGAGTTACTTTTGTCACTTTAATAATGTTATTTTTTTTACTGTATTTTCAGTGTCTGCTATTGTTTTTAATCAAGTTGAAAGAGTTGCGGTTTCTTAGAGAATACTCTTGAGTAGATCCCAATTTGTCCTTTTGTTAAGACAGAAACAGCGCATAGGGGTGTAGCGTCCTCTTAACTAAAATAATAATTCCTAAAAAAGGTTTCACAGAAAAATGTTAAAAACATGACATTTTATGTTTTCCTCATAATCTTAAATATTTTTAGATTTTATTAGTTTTTGCTTGCTTTTTAATTTGTTGATATTTTATTTATACATCTATTTAATAAATCTAACAACATTATTTTCATTATATATGTCATTTTTAGATGAAATTAGACAAGATATTGAAGATTCTATTACTCGGATGAACCCATGGTAAGTAATGCTTTTTTGAGTGTATATTAAATGTAATTATTAACTTTTATACTACTAATGATTATCTGGAGGAGTGATTTTATTTATTTAAATTAACTAAAAAGCAAGTTTTAAAAAACTTAAAACAATATTATTAACAATAATCATTATTTTAAATTAATTTTAGCAAATCTGAAGATGGAAGCATTTACTTTAGTGGTTATTCCAAAATGGCATTACCTATTGATAATTTTCTTGTTGTAGAAGTAGCAAAACCGAATCTTGGTAAATAAAATAAATTCATTTATTTTCAAATTTCTATGATATAATATATTTCATTTTTTGTATTTAAAAAATGTATTGTTTTTTTTTAGGTGATTTACAACCTTCCAGAGTTCGAGCTGATGTTATAGTTACTTTAAATGTGAAAAAAGATGTTCAAGAAGAATGGGAAAACCTTCGTAAACACGATGTTTGTTTCTTATTAACAGTTAAACCAATTTTACCTATAGGTAAGGTAGACATCCGTATTTAAATGTTATTTATATATATTTTTTATTAATATTTATTTTAGGATCTAGAATTGACTATCATAAGCCATTCCTTCAACAAACTGCAATAGTCTGTGTTAGAGGCTGTGAAGTAGAAGGAATGTTAGACAATATGGGTCGTGTAATTGAAGAAGGACCTGATCCAAGACCGGTTTTACCTGGCCAAAAACGAACATATCGTGTTTGGTTGGACTGTAATCAATACCGTGCAGATCTTGATAATGTTGCTGCTGGAGAAATTGTATATATATATATATATATTTTTTATATATATTACAGTCAATAAATGTTCATAAATTATTGTTTTGTATTTAGGATGTTTATGAAACTTTTAACATAATAATGCGAAGAAAACCTAAAGAAAATAATTTTAAAGCTGTATTGGAAACTATTCGCCATTTGATGAACACTGAATGTGTTGTACCTGAATGGATTCATGATATTATTTTAGGATACGGTGATCCATCAGCAGCTCGATATGATAAGTAAGTTAATACAATAATTTCAGTTTTATTGTTTCTTTCAGGAAAATTTTTATTTCTGAAAACATTAATCATCATCAATTTATATGATGTTTCAAACTAATTTAATTTGTATTTATTAGAATGCCAAATAGGATAAAAGTAATGCACTTTAATGATACATTTTTGAACATGGATCACTTGTTATCAAGTTTTCCAAATCATCAAATAGTTCCACACGAAAACAATCCTATTAAAATGCTACCGCCATATCGGTTAGTATAGATTTTTTAATTTTTTCTAAATATACATAGTAAACAAAATTTAACAATTGTTTTATTTGTTAGCATTCATTTTCATGAAACTACTGATTCAAACGGTAAAACCCTAAAAAAGGCTATTGTACAATCTGAGAAAACTGTTAACAGAGGTCCTTACAAGTATAATCAACCTAAAAAGTAATGTTACAATATTTTAGGTTAAATTCTATAAAATAAATTTACAAACATGTTTCATTTTTGTTAGGAACATGATTTATTTTACACCAACACAAATTGAAGCTATATATTCTGGTATGCAACCAGGTCTTACTGTAGTTGTTGGACCTCCAGGAACTGGAAAAACAGATGTGGCTGTACAGATAATTTCAAATTTATACCATAACTGGAGAAATGAACGTACATTGATTGTGACACATTCTAATCAAGCATTGAATCAATTATTTGAAAAAATTATGGCATTAGACATTGATGAACGACATTTATTACGTTTGGGACACGGAGAAGAAGCTTTAGAAACAGATAAGGATTTTAGTCGGTAAGTTATTTTAATGTTAATTAATAATGTCAATACAATATTTAATCTTTATCAACTCTTATTTAGGTATGGAAGAGTAAATTATGTTCTAGCAAAAAGACTCCAGTTATTAAATGAAGTACAGCGTTTACAAGACTTAATGGATGTAAAGGGAGATATGTCATACACTTGTGAAACAGCTATGCACTTTTTTTGGTCCCATGTACTTCCGCGGTGGAATAAATACTTAACAACATTGAAAAATCTGGAAGAAAATTCTGATGGTGTAAGTTCATTAAATTAATTTTCATCAACATATTATCAAATATTAATGTTTAAACTCGTAGGTAATTTCAATTAATATTGTCAAGGACAACTTCCCATTTGATCTTTTCTTCAGTGATGCTCCTCAGCCTTTATTCAAATGCCAAAACTTAGAAGAGGATAAGGAAATCGCAAGAGGTTGTTTTAGGTATACAATTTTTTTTATAAATATGCATTATAGTATAGTGCATATTAGAGTGATATATGGCCTTGCTTAAATCTATAGAACTTAATTAATCATTTATTATTATATTACTATGTATATTTTCTTTAATAGACATATCAAAAAAATATTCAAGCAACTAGACGAGTTCCGGGCTTTTGAATTACTTAGAACTGGTTTAGATCGTTCTCGATACTTATTGGTAAAAGAAGTTAAAATAATAGCAATGACATGTACTCATGCGGCATTAAAGCGTAAAGAACTTATAGAGCTTGGCTTTAAATACGATAATATACTAATGGAAGAATCAGCTCAAATTCTTGAGATAGAAACTTTTATTCCTTTATTACTTCAAAATTCTGATGATGGATTTAGCCGCTTGAAACGATGGATAATGATTGGTGATCACCATCAATTACCTCCAGTTATTAAAAATATGGCTTTTCAAAAATATTCTAATATGGAGCAATCATTATTTACACGCATGGTCAATTTAGGAGTTCCTACTATTGATTTAGATGCTCAAGGACGTTCACGACCTAGGTATTTAAAATTATTCAATACATAGTATTTTTAAATGGATATTAATTACAGAATTATTTGTGAACCTTATTATTTCTAGTTTGAGTCAACTATATAATTGGCGTTATAATAACTTAGGAAATCTTAACCATGTATTAACTGCTCCAGAATACCATAAAGCCAATGCTGGTTTCTCTTATGAATACCAGCTAATTGATGTCGGGTTATTTAATGGTGTTGGAGAAACTGAACCAAACCCCCATTTCATCCAGGTTATTCTATAGTTTAAATTATATAAATATTTCATCAATCAATAATGTATAAAATTTTTAGAATTTAGCAGAAGCAGAATATTGTGTGTCTGTTTACATGTATATGCGACTAATTGGTTATCCCGCTAGTAAAATTACTATTTTGAGTACATATAATGGTCAAAAACATTTGATCAGGGAAATCATAAACATGCGCTGTGGTTCTAACCCGCTCATTGGTTGGCCCCACAAGGTAATAATTAAAATACTGCTTTTCTTGAGCATGGTATTTTTTTTAAAGGTTTAACGTTTAATTTACAGGTGACTACAGTAGATAAGTATCAAGGTCAGCAAAATGATTATGTACTATTGTCGTTAGTAAGGACAAAAACTGTTGGTCATTTAAGAGATGTTAGACGTCTTGTTGTTGCTATGTCAAGAGCAAGGCTTGGTCTATATGTTTTTGCTAATGTATCACTATTTAGCAATTGCTTTGAATTATCACCATCATTCAAAATTGTAAGATTATAAATTTATGAACTCCGAGAAACGATTATAACCTTAATTTTTTTCTTTTAGTTAACAAAACGGCCACTAAAATTACATCTTTTACCAGATGACTATTACCCTACTAATAGATTACTTGATAGTCCTGTAGAGGCTCAAAGTCAAGCTTTTATAGTACAAGACATGCCTGAAATAGCAAAATATGTATTTGATTATTATTTACAACGAGTTCAGGAACTAAAACAAGTTCACCAAGTATGTACTTGTTGTATTATTGTTTAAATCATCCATACATAATACCAATTTAGTTAATAGTTATTGATAATGTATTGTTACTTTGTACTATAGGAAATTAAACCAGTAGATAATTGGATTAAACCTGGAGAAGCAGTAACATCTGTAGAGAAAAAAATCATTAGGTCTGACCTTCCTGGACCAGAGTCTGATTCTGAATCTGATGATAATGATAATGAAAATGAAAGTACTATAATAGAGGGAAAAGAAAAGATTGGACCCATACAAATTGATGAAACTGATGACAAACAATTACATAAAATGGACGTAGATGACTTGAGCGCATCACCAGAAATTAATAAAACTGTTTTAGAAAAAGACGAAACTATGGAAGAAGATTAATTGTATGACTATATTATTATTATTATTAAACGTGTAAATAATTGTGTATGTACAAATTAATGTATAAGTTCAATTTGACATTCATTCAGAAATAATAAACACTTTTTTTATAATAAAACCTTATTGTTACAAGTCAAAAAAATAGTTAAAATGCATTATTTTTCAGTAGTGTATAAAGTACTATAAGCTAACCTTGTCTAAATAATGTATCCTATTACATTTTTGGATTTAGAATTTTAATTTTATTTATATAGTTATTACTAATTTATAATTTATTATACTAGTTGGATAATTATTAACGTTTGGTGACATGCGGGGCAGTGGCATGTAACATAGGGTCCAAGTGTTGCTCAGACAACACCTTAAATGTAAGTGAGTGGGTATATTTTATAAAATGTATTTGATAAATGAAAAATAGGACATTTTATAGGTCGGTATAACAGAGGTATAACATGAGGGGTAGATAACCTAAAATTATTTGAGCAACACAAATTTTTTTATGATACACGTCACTGACGAAGTAATTACTGTACAATCACTAAAATTTCAAAATATAATTTTGTATGGCACATCTAAATTAAAAAAAGCGTGTAAGTCAGCACTTATTTTTTAGTGAACCCCGACACAAAGTTTGCTGTCTAAAATTGGAAATCTTCACTATGGATTTGAGAAGTGTGTACTAATAAAAAAGACTACTGACTATATAGATTATAGGTAATATACTGTATACCCTAAACACAACATTAAAAATTTTTAATTTTTAAAAATGAAAATCTTATGATACCAAAAGTAAAATGTTAGGTACATAATCAATTTTACCAAATTTATCTTTACTTTTCTACTTTCAACTTTCAATTGTGAATAATGAACATGTCCGATAGATAGTTACCTACTATCGTGAAGGAGACTTTTTAAAGATATTTTTTCAAAATTATATTGTTATATAATGTACATTACCAAGGTACATAATATATAATTTACAAAATAATGTAATATTATTAACTTATTACCAAATTAAATAAGTAAATTTATATTAAATTTAATGTATATAATGTTTTCAATTTGGATCCTCATCCAGTTGTTATAAAATGGCTTTTTGACATGAAAATACATAATTAAGTTCATCCACTTGCCTTACAATAGTGGTTGAATGGTTTTCCAGGAAGCAAATCTAATCTAGACAGCTTAATCACTTATACTTATACTGATCACTGGTACCTATCATGATTATATAATAGTTTTATTATATCATGGTACCTATTATTATTTATTGGTACTAATGGTATCTAACGTATTGTTCTATGCTATTAAACTATTCGAATAATAAATTATGGCGGAAGGGGGAATAATATCATTCTGAACCTAGCTTCAGTGGCCCATCTAAAACACCAGTGCCTGCAGGGTCATCAATATTTGGACTTATAATCAGCTAGGTAAGATGTTTTTTTTTTCTTTTATATTGATGATTGATCATGTACAACTTCATCGCAGTATAGATATATTTTTTATAAAACGTCAAAATACATTAATTTACATGTTATTGGGTAGTAAAAAATTAGTTCATTGTATATTATGTCTATTAAATAAATGTATAATTATTAATTATGTAAGTATAGGTAACTTGCGACAATGTATTAATATATTATAGTACAATTACCTATATGAGACTCGTGTGGACATTTCAAAACAATAATAAGGTTTCAAAATAAAAAAATTAAAATCATCCTGTGTATCACAAATGTGTTTAATATTAATTCATTACAAATTAGAATGAACAAACACAGCCCACACAAATGTACCGGTGGGCCGATTACTGAATATAGTTTGTACATTATCTTAGGTAGTGGAATTGATTATAAATACTAGTAGCCAGTAGGTATTTATAATCAATGACAATATGAAACCTATAATATAAATAATTTAAATGTATAATATTATAATGATGGGTACCTCTACCTATTTATAAGTACCTAATAGCATAAATCTTAATTGCAATGTCTGAACTCTAAATGTTATGAACTTGGACTATAGACTATATTATGTTCTATGATATTATTGTATTATTGTATTCATACATATATATATATTTATATAATGCATTAATGCATATCTACCAATTTACCAAACGTAACGTTTGACCAACCTAATTATGCATTATAGTATTATACATTTATACATTTATATTATTTAATCATTAGCAGAAATCACATCAAAAATCGCACTACCTATGTCTTTATTATAATTATTTAACTATTTTACAATTTTCAAAATATTTTGACTTTTTTTTGGGCTGTTTACGAACATATTTTGTTACGAATTTTTATTAGTTTTTTTGTTTTATAAATACCAATAAAATTTTATTCGATAGGTCAAAAAGCTTGAAAATTTAATTCAACGATCCTAATATATTGTTACGACAGTTGAAAAATGTTACAAATACATAGTCACCATTATTTTTATAAACATATAAGATTCGAATTTTTACAAAATACGTAAAAATCACGAAAATTTTCAAATTGATTTATTTATTTTCAAATTATTTTAAGTTAGAAATTCATAAAAGTTTTTCATTTTAAATCTTATACTTGAAAATTTAATACAACATTTCTCATAAGTTAACCTTTAATTAAAAAAAATGTCTACCGGAAAGTCAAATTACATTTTTATGAGCGTTCGAAGTTTAAATTTTTACAATATTGGATATTCTCTGGATTTCTCATGTAGTAAATTTCTTATTTTGTTGTAATTCAAAAACGAGTAACCGTAGATACTTGAAATTTACACCATATGTTTATTTTATTAACTCCCATGATTGATACAATTTTCAAAATATTTTGATTCGTTTTGAACTGTTTACGGACATTTTCAATTTTTTTCTTAAGATATCAATACCTACATTTTTATTTGTTGCGTCAAAAATCGTGAACATTCAATACAAGGGTCCTGATATATTGTTAAAATAGCAGTAGAAAAAATGAAAAATATTAAAAATGTATATGCACCATAGGCGCAACTAGGGTTAAAATTCTGGGGGGACTAACAAAACTATTTATTAAAAATAACCTATAGTATGCTTATATCTAAATCAATAAGGGATATTTTGTTTTTTGGGGGGGCGGCTAAATCTTAACCCCCCTAGTTGCGCCAATGAATTATGCACAATTTTTTTATAAGCATTTAAAGTTAGAATTTTGACAAAAATTATATAATTGAAAATTTAAAAATTATTTTGTAGTTAAAAATTTATAAAATGTTCAACTTTTATAGCTATAAGGATTGAAAATTTAAAACAAGGTTCCACATAAATAGGTAAATAAATTAGTTTATACTTTATTCACAATAATACCATCAAATACAATTAGTAATATCGTGGACTGAGTCAGGCTGACTAACCGTCTTCCCTCAGAATCGTTTTTCGTATACCTATATTATACCATTGAATTCAAATTTAACACCATTCATTTACATACTTCAGCAGAGCGACACCCACTTTCCATATATATATATTATATAGGTATCTAATAAATTATAAATATTTTATTTAAATTATATAAACACTTTTTTAAAAAATGTTTTGTGCTTGTTGCACCCTCAATCCCGTGTAGTATAGGTACGCGCCACATACTTGAATACCAGTAGCGTATCTATGTGGGGGGATATAGGGATCATAGTCCCCCCCCCCCTTGGACACAAAATTGTATACACAATGCACAATTATTCAAAATGCATATTAAAATAATATTAATATACTAATATATATATTAATATTAATATATGTATATACTAAATATTATGTTAACTGCATAATATGTATTTTTGTAGTTTTCACCCTGCAGTGCGTATGATAAAAATTAAAAACAACTGTCTTCTATAAAAAGAACATAAAGAAAGTGCTCGTAGGTATATGATCGATCATACGTCCAAATGACGTATGCATAGTGTATAGGTACATTATACATATTTTAAAATGGGATTCGAAACCGTGATTTTCTGTTTTTGTCTAATACACGCACGCGACATAAGATTTTAGACTGGTTCTTTGTCAAACATACCAATTAATCTAATGAAACGATAAGAATTCTAAAAACAGTTTTGAATTTGTCGTCAAGTCTACTTGAAATCGATCTCCCCACATTTTTGATATTATCCCAAGAGTAGATACACTTTATGAACAAAAGGGTCATAATTAGATATTCTAGCATTTCAAAGGATAGAGAAAAAAATTAAGTGCCCCCCCCCCCCAAAAAAAAAAAAAATAGGGGCGGGTTTAAGGGGGATAGCCCCTCCCCCCTTGGGACTAAGCTAACTATTTTACAAAGCCAAGTATTATGATATATTGATATATTAATAATCATTATAAAATATCGTCAATCGTCATTGATGAATATGATGGATATTTGAATATTTAGGCTTCAAGCTATTTTTGGATTGTTTTACGTTCGACGACTGACGTCTGACATGACGTGTAATATTATTATGAAAATATATATGGCTCCACGTGGAGCCCAGTTTAATAATGTTAGTAATAATTATATATATAATATATATCTATGTATATGTATTACTTATAAAGAATTGGTTATCTTCCTTTATTACGAGAATCGAGAAAATGGAACAGAAATAGATTGCATCCAAAAACCGCACACTTTTGATTTTAGCCCTAAAAAGGTCGATAGCCAAAAACCGCACAGCTTATTGGTTATTGTATAATAAATTATCGTACATTTAAAGTGGATTAAAACCGCACACTATTTTTAGTGAAAATAGTGAAAATATAAGATTATATGATATGTACTATTGTTTCAATTTTGGGAAGAATTTTTACGTGACGGACATCGTATAAAGTTTTTAAAAAACGTCGGCAGTCGGTTTCAGCCAATCAAACTTTGAAAGTTTTAATTATTTTTTAAATTAATATTTAAAATTTTTGAATATACCTATGTCCTATATACATTTTAGATTCTGAGCGAAGCGATGAATGTATTGATTCTACAATGATGTGTGTTTTTTTTTTATTTTTTTTTATTTTTTTTATTTTTTTTTTATTTTTGTGTCTGTCATCACCTTTTAGGACAGTAAAAGTGCTTGGATTTTCTTCAATAGTAACTTTTCTGATAGGAAAGTGAATCTAGTTGGTACTTTGGGGGGTCAAAAGTAAAAATTTCCCAGTAGTTTTCACAAGCGACGTGAAAAACAAAAGAAAAATTAAGGAAAAACGAGAATTTTTACGCAAAATCTGTTTTCGAGAAAATCGATTTTGGTTTTTGGTGTAACTCTAAAACAAATGACTGTAGGGACATGAAATTTTGACTGAATGTTTATATTAGCATTTCCTATACACCATAAAATTTACAAAATATTTTGACTCTTTTTGAGCTGTTTACGGCCATTGTCAGTTTTCAATTTTTTTAGTTTTTTTTTCTATAAATATCAATAAAATTTTATCTGTTGAGTAAAAAAGCTTGAAAATTTAATAGAAGGCTCCTAGGTTATTGTTTCAAAGGCAGATGAAAAAATTAAAAATCCTTAGTCACAGTTTTTAATTATAAGCATTTAAAGTTCAAATTTTGACAAAATACGGAAAAATCACGAAAAATAGCAAATTATTTTGATGAGAATTCATAAAAATTTTTCTTTTTAAATGTAAGATTTGAAAATGTAATATAAGATTACTCATAAGTTTGTCTACCTTTATCAAAAAAAAAATGTCTAGAAGAAACTTAAATTAAATTTTTATGAGCGTCTGAAATTTATATTTTTACAACATTTGATATTTACTCGATTTCTCATGTAACAATTTTCTTATTTTATTGTAATTAAAAAACGAATGACTGTAGATACTTGAAAATTTCACTGAATGTTTATATTAGCATTTTCTATACACCATAAAATGTTGAAAATATTTTGACTCTTTTTGAGCTGTTTACGGACATTGTCAGTTTTCAATATTTTTAGTTTTTTTTCTATAAATATCAATACATTTTTATTTATTGGGTAAAAAAGCGTGAAAATTTAATATAAGGCTCCTGATATATCGTTCTAATAGCAGTTAAAAAATATTAAAAATACATAGGCACAATTTTTTTTTATAAGCATTTAAAGTTCAAATTTTGACAACATTTATCAAATTTATAATTTATTAATTATTTTGCAGTTAAAAATTTATAAATTTTTAACTTTTATGGCTAAGGATTGAAAATTTAAAACAAGGCTCCACGTAAATAGGTTATATATAAATTACTTTATTCACAATAATATCATCAAATATACTTGGTAAAATCATAGGCTGACTGACCGTTTTCGCTCAGAATCGTTTTTCTTATACAATGATATTATATCATTGAATTCAAATTTAACACCATCCATTACAGTGACCCACTTGTAACCTACCGTACAGCAGAGCGACATCCACTTATCCACCTTTTTTTTAAATTATTTAATTTTAAATTATTGAATATATACATTTTTAAGTTGACATTTTTTTAAAATTGATATTTAAAATGTTTAAATGTATAAATTTTTTTTGATGAACTGTGAGAATAATGAGAACAAATAATTAATTATACATATACATATGCGTTTTTTGTTTATCGACCTTTTTGGGGTAAAAATCATAACTGTGAAGTTTTGGATACGACAATTTTTAAAATTGTGCGGTTTTAACCTATCAAATGTGTGCGGTTTTAACCTACCAAAAGTGTGCGGTTCTGTCCTGTATTTTATTAAAAGTGTGCGGTTTTTGGAGTCAACGCAAAAATAGCCCGAATTTCAAACGACAGTCTGCAGAAGTGCAGAATTAATAATGTAATATATCTATTTTATGTATATTTTTTTTTATAAATAAATAGCTAATTTTTGTTGTTAATTATATGTGTATATCTATATTTTATAAATGGTTTCAGATAAATATTGATACCAATGTAACTATTTAAAATTTGTCACTATTGTGAAGAAAAAGATGATTTACTTATGAAGGACTCAAAAACATAATCTGTAATTTTAAATTTTATATAGATTTAAAAAACAACTAACTAAATTCTTGAACCTCTTGCCCCCCGCCCTTGGTGACTGATAAAACCCGCCCCTGCCCCAATAAAAAAAAAAAAGATTTTCTGGCTACGGCACTGCAATTATTACATAATTATTACAACTATTGTATCTTTGATACTGCCTAACCCTGCGTATACCGTTACCGTATACCCTTGTAAAGATAAAATGTATAAATACAAGTCATGGCAATGTTCAATTTGGTGAAAATCAAGTTAAAACTAGTAGGTACACTAATTAGTACTTGCGGCTGCTTCGGTACTTTAAAATATAAAATAGCTTTGAATAATAATTAATATTTTGAACTGGCTATTACCTAATTAGCATTTTGTTATAAGATGATATTAGCGCACTATTTATTTCCTTTTCTGGGGCACTAGCCAATAATACTATAAATAAAATGTATTCAAACTTGAAATATGTAAATATGGTAATTTTCAAAATTTTTTAACTGTTCGTACCAACCCATTACCCATTTCAATAGTTTGAATATAGTTGATATTCTACAAATCTTGATTCTTGGTACAACTACTACAACTTACTATTCAGCTACCTAGGAACCTATCTGAATCTGATATCAAACAAATGCAAATAAATAAGGTTAGTATGCACTTAGAAGTGGCAGATAAGTTGTTGTATAGGCAAACAGTTCTTTGTGAACTTGTCTTCAATAATAGGTATATTATTAGTATTGGGAATTATGATTTATATTTGAAGGTGATCGTTTTTCGCAATACGTATACGTATTTTTCATGATAATAATTAATAATACGTGTTGAAACTTCAAGGTTATAAGTTCGGCTCTTATGTAGGTATAACTTATGATTATCACTTCATCATAATATACTAACTGCAGCCTGCAGGGTATATAGCTATTATTTTCCTATTAATATATACATTTACATTATATAAGGTAGGTACCTACATCGCATAGACAGCAAGCATCACGCTAAAATACTGTACCTAGCAGTTTCAGTTAGCAGTATTTTGATGTCATTCAATAAGAACACACCTACGTGATATTATGTGAATCAAAAATCGTTTGAGGAGCACAAACCAATTTACTATTTAGTGTACATTATATTATATATAATTATTTATTATGGTTACACTTATATGCAAACTTACATAATGTCATAATACAATCTATATTTATTTTATCTGTCGGATTTTTCTTTACTATCAATATTAATCTCATCCAAACATGATACGTATTATTTATTATTACAGAAATAAAATCTATAAATCCAGATAAATTCGTTTACCTAATATTTTATAAATCATTTTAAGGATTAATAAAAGCTGTACGCCCGATATTCGTGGGCGGATTAAGAAGCGAAGAAGGGCAAAATGAAGTCTATTTCGTTTGCCACCGTTGTTTTTTGTGCCTTAACAATTGCACAGACTAGGTCTTCGGAAATCCTGGTCATATTCCCGACGACCGCCCAGAGTCATTACCGTGTCGTCCGACCACTAATCCACAGCCTATTGGACCGCGGGCACAAAATATTAGCGATCACGAATTTTCCGGATGCTGTGGAAAGAGCCAATTTATCACACATCGACATTTCCGGGTTAAAACCACACTCGAAATTCAAGACCAGCAACAATGGAATAATTAAATCACTAACGCGCGTAATCAGAAACGCCAACACATACGAGACTATTCTCAATCATCCGACAGTTGCGAAACTCCTACGGTCCCGACAAAAATTCGACTTGGTGATTGCCGAATTTTTTACACCTACACCAATATTTGCACCGATCGCCACAGTTGTGGACGCACCGATTGTTGGATTTTGTCCAATGATTACATTTCCGTGGATAAACGAGGTGATGGGAATGGAGACGACCACGTCTTATATGCCTAGTATCATCAGTAACTCCACGGACCGTATGTCATTTTTCCAGCGAATCTGTAATACTGTGAGATCGGTAATCATTGAAATCGCGTTTAATTGGATGAACACCCCAGTAGTTCGGCAAATTAATAAAAACCATTACGGGATACAAACGGAATCAGTAATAAAAACGATGGCTAACTTAAGCATGATTATGACGAACAATTATCATAGCATGTTTTTACCCTTTCCCAAACCGCCCGGAATCGTTGAGGTTGGTGGTATTCATGTAGTCGACGAAAAACCTGTTCCGCAAGTAATTACAAAACATTCCAAAATATATTATTATTGATAACTTAAAAATGTAATTACATGCTTCAATGTTTGTCTGTTGATGCATACACAGGACTTGAACGATTTCATAAATGATGCCGAACATGGTGTGATCTTATTCAGTTTGGGCTCTGTCGTGTCGGAAGCATCGTTGGGCGCTGATAAACTGAATAACATACTCGATGCATTTTCGAAACTTAAACAAAGAGTCATAATGAAGTTTGATGCTGACAAATACAAAATACAGTTACCAGTGAATGTAAAAGTGGTCAAATGGTTTCCACAGCGAGATCTTTTAGGTTGATAGACAAAGACTATATTAACCTAGACATATTAATTAAATAAACAAAATAATTTAAAAAATGTTTTGTAGCACACCCAAAGGTATTACTATTTATATCACATGCTGGTATGATGAGCACAATCGAAACAATACACTGTGGTAAACCAATGGTAGCTATACCGATATTCGGCGATCAAATATTTAATACCAATTTGTTGGTTGAAAAACAAGTTGCTGTCGCTATAGAATACAAACATTTAGAGAGTGACCAGCTTTTCAGTGCTATCAATGAAGCATTGACCGAGAAATATACGTATGGATATCGAATTCCTTAGTCCTTACTCGAATTAATTTTTAAACTAGATTACTAAATTTGATGTTTATAATTTCAGGATTAACATGAAAAAACTGCAACAGTTATATAATGATCGACCACATTCACCTCTCGAAACAGCTGTTTACTGGACCGAGTATGTAATGAGAAATAAAAACGAATCGAAAGAATTGTTAAAAAGTCAAAAGGTTCACTTAAATTTTTATCAATCGCATTTAATTGATATATTCGCTGCTTTTCTCATCCCACTTATTATGACAATATATATCATACAATGGACAACGAAACGTCTGAGGAAGCATTAAGTGAATTATCACTCACTGATTGTTGTAAGGGGGTGTGATTGTTCCATTTGTTCATTTTTTATATACGATTTCAATTTTATTTCATATCTGTTCTAGACTTCTTATTAGTATATTTTAAATGAAAAATGCACTCAGAAATTTGTTACAACTGTTATAGAATATTAATTTACTAAATAAAAAAACGTAATCACATAAAAATTCAGAATTTTTCTTTTTGTTATACATGCCTAGTACATTATATGACCATTTATATTAAGCCTATTTGGTTAGTTGATATTTGAACGGACTACAGAGTTTTGAAATGGGTATCGCCTTACTACCTTTCCACATACCTACCTATATTTTGGTAAATTGGTTGTTACTTTTTATTATTGTATAGTGTACACCGAGGTCCGAGAACAAAAAACTTATAAATAAATCAAAATATACGTGGGAATATGCAATAGGTAACTAAACAATTTCGTTGATTTGCAATATCAAAGGAAACGAAGAAGCAGACAAAGCAGCTCGAAACGCTATAAGTAACCCCAACTCCGTAACACTTTCTCTTATGTCGCCAATAGATATTATCAGGAACGTTGACAAATACTGTATGCAATTATGGGACTCAGAGTGGCGCCAAGTTACCGAAAACAAATTAAGGGAAATCAAGCACTCAGTCGAACCTTGGCCAAAACTCAACTATTCAAATCGAAAGGAAGATGTCATTATGAACCGACTCAGAATTGGTCACACGAGAGCTACTCATGGGTACCTACTACCTAATGGAAAAGACCGAACCACCTATATGCCGCTCTTGCAACACTTCCTTTACAATCAAACACATCCTCATCCACTGCCAAATATTCACGGAAGCTAGAAAAGAATGCAAAATACCAGACAATTTGTATGAAGCCATAGGTATGCTGACATACAAAAAATTATCACTTTTTTAAAAAAAATTTAAATGTACAACTTAATTTAACCTATCATTTTTTGTCAAATAATCATATTGTAAGCTAATAACCATGATGTTGATGCTGGAACAATAATAAAAAAAAAATTTCGTTGATTATAGATCTATATAGATACAATATAACAATGATTTAAATAATTTATTATGCCAACGGATCGTGAGACACAGTCGCATACAGTAGTTGTAGCCTGTAGGCCTGGTAGGTTCCTAGTTAGATACCTACACTAAAACAATTCTGAACGTCACGACTTCAGTACCTTTTTCTAAGGAATTTGTATTTTCATAATTCATTTATATTTATATTACCTATTAATAAGCCGGTTGGAAAAATACCTATAGGTAGGCCACGCTAAGATGGGAAGACAGAATAAAAAAGGACGTAGAAACAGTAGTAGGTACCGAACAGACGCTGACGAGAGATGTCAATGGAATAATTGATAGAAAGATGGCGGAAAAAAGACCGAAACCCGCACTGCAAGAAGAAGAAGATTACCTACTGATTACTATTAGTACCTATAATATAATACGATAGGTTGAAATTAAAAATATATCATATAATATATTAAATTATATAAGTTAATCAATATTTTATAATATTAGGTATATATTTGTTATTTGTAGGTAAATATGTATTTCTATCATATTAATAACGCAAACTTATCAAACTTATGAGTCTGAGTAATATGGGTGTTGAGTGCCTGATGGCTTGAAATCAAAATGAAAATTTTTGATTTTGAATTAAATTTTGAACATAATTTTACGTTGTTTTTTATTTTTTTTATTTGTGTCCTGGACATATCATAGTATATAGTTAAAAATTGCATTATGTACCTAGGTAATAGGTTAGGGTATAACTATAAAAAGTTCCAAGTCTCAACGATCAATATTTCTTAAATTTCATCAAAATAACTAAAACCATTACAGGGAAAATAGTTATTTTCGTTTAAGTACTTACATATCTATATATTTCATCACATGTCTGTAAAAAAATCTGTTTAAAATATTTTTTTATTTAAATCAGAAAAACTTAAAACAGTTTTAATTTCTGAGAATATTGAGAAACCTTGTATAATATAAATCTATAAGGTACATTTTCAAAACTTATTTTTATCAAAATTTTTAGAAATTTGAAAATTGCATGTTCCTATTTTCCTAATAGCTACTAACTTTAAAATTAATCTAAATACAATTAAAATCTGATCGTGTATACTAAATATAACAATAATGGTATATTAGAATTTGGATTTTGGAATGTTTCAAGTTTCTTAAATTAATATAATAATATTTTTAGATTCTGAGCAGAGCAATGAATGTATTGATTTTACAATTAGTTTTTTTTTTAATTTTAAATTTTAAATATTTTTTTTTGTCTGTCATCATCTTTTAGGACAGTAAAAGTGCTAGGATTTTCTTCAACAGTATATTTTCTGGTAGGAAATTGAATCTAGTTGGTACTTTAGGGGGTCAAAAGTAAAAATTTTCCAGTAATTTTCAAAAGCACTTTGAAAAACAAAATAAAAATTAAGGGAAAACAGGAATTTTTACGCAAAGTTGATTTTGGTTTTTGGCATAACTCTAAAACAAATGACCGTAGATACACAAAATTTTCACTGAACATTTATATTAGCATTCTAATAATAAACATTCTTAACAATTTTGACTTGTTTCGAGCTGTTTACAGACATTTTCAGTTTCCAATTTTTTAGTTTTTATTCTATAAATATCAATAAAATTTTATTTGTTGGGTAAAAAAGCTTAATACAAGGCACCTAATAGATTGTTACAATAGCAGTTGAAAAATATTATAATATAAGTAAATCATTTAAAGTTTGAATTTTGACAAAATTTAATAATTATTTTGTAGTTTGTTACATTTATAAAATGTTCAACTTTTATAGCCAAGGATTGAAAATTTAAAACAAGGTTTAACGTAAATATATAAATTACTTTGTTCACAATCAGATCATCAAATATACTCAGTATTATCATAGGCTGTCTATTCGTCTTCGCTCAGATTCGTTTTTCTTTTACAATGATATTGTATCATTGAATTCAATTTTAACACTATCCATTGCAGTGACCCAATTGTAACCTACTGTACAGCAGAGCGACACCCACTAGCCCACCTTTTTTTAAATTAACTCTGCTCAAAATCTAATATCATTTTGTGAGATTTAGTCAGTAATTTTGTTCAACTTGACATAACCATATTAAGTATATCTCAGCCAAGGTGTTAAAAATTACTCTCAGAGATTCAATCTTTCAAGTTTTAAATATTTCCACTTTTTACTTTAATTTTATCAGTATTACATGTATTATAATATGAGGAAAAAACATTATTTTAGAAATGTTGAACTTCACTTATAAAAAAAAAATGTTTCAATGTAAATTCAAAAATTTGAAATTGCTTAAGGACAATTTATGAGGACACTTAGTAGTTGTATTACATTTTCAACTATTCTTACCATTTAAAACACCTATATCATGATAAAACCAATACATTTTTTGTTCAGTTCAGAATATAAAGGTACGAGGACAGTAAAATTTTACCTTTCCAAACACATTACAATTAATAAGATAATATATTTTTTTTTATATATTTATTCAATATTTTGTACAAAATAATAAATAACAATAAAAATAAAAAATAGGATTCTTCCACGCATGAAACAATATTATTACAATTTTTTTAAATAAAATCCTAATTATTATGAACTGTATTTATGTATAAAATATTATGATACTTAGTACATATTAAATATACTATTTTACAGGCCTAAATAAAATATTCTAAACTTGAGAACAAATATTAAATCATTATTAATTAATTTATATGTATAAATATAATATTGCTTACTTTTTATTGTTTAAGCTAATATGTATACTGATACTGATTGGGAATCAATTTACAAATATACACATCAAAAGGGTAGTTAGGCAGTTTTAGCATATTATGACAATTTTGTTCAGTACACATTACAAATTATAATTATAATATTATAAACAATTGTGAATAATTCAGTATTTTATTAGGCCAGTCCTCTCAAAGAGTAGTTATATATTAAAATGGACATCTTAGTTTAAATATTGATGTTCATTTTTACATTTAACAATAAGTAATGTACTCAATTTGTACGTTTGGAATTTCTTTTAGTCCTAAGCTTCTTTTAAATTGAATAATGATAATATGTTGAGTATAATATTCTGTTATACTTTGATATCATTGTTTAAAATTTGATGTGAGCCAAGCGAGGCCTTCATGTAATCCATCTCCTGTGGTAGCACACGATGGTTGAACATACCAATTTCTATCCCGTATTCTTGTTAGTCCAAGTTTTTCTTGTATTTCGTGTGGTTTCATTGCTAAAAAATAATTCATTAAATCAGGATGAATTTAATATTGAAAAAGTATTAGAATAGGTAATACCATTGGTCAAGTCTTGTTTGTTGGCAAATATTAAAATTATTGCATCCCTCATCTCTCTGTCATTTATTATCCGATGTAATTCTTGCTTAGCTTCATCTATACGATCACGATCTGCACAATCCACTACAAAGATCAAACCTTGTGTGCCTGTATAGTAATGTCGCCATAGTGGACGTATTTTGTCTTGACCCCCGACGTCCTATGAAAAATTAAATTTACCATTTATTATTATTTTCGTACTTGTATTTATATACAACTAATAACATACCCAAACATTAATTTTCACGTTTTTGTAAATCACTGTTTCTACATTGAAGCCAACTGTTGGTATTGTTGTCACAGATTGACCCAATTTCAATTTGTACAAGATAGCTAATATATTTGAATAGGAAAAATTTCTATTTTAAAGTTATTTAACATCTATAAATAAGATGAAAAATAATTTTTTAAACTAAGGTACTACAGAATAATTGAAAATCAGTTATACATAAAAATAGAGCAATAACAAAATACCTCTAAATTTAACAATTAGTTCTCCAAACAAACATGATTTCTGACTCACAATTTTGAAACAGCTTTAGACCAAAATATATTATAGAGCCTTTATTCTATGTTAAGCCATTAATTCACGAGATTAAGTCCACGAGAAAAGTATTGCGTAACCATATTTTTGCTTTCGAATATGTAGAATCGAAATAATTACCAAATTAATTTTCAAGCACATATACAAGATGTTTACAAATTTGTGTTTGTGGAACTGGATGGACATATTATTTATTTTTGTGTATTTGTGTGTTAATACGTAATAGTTGTAATACAAGTTTGGGATACAAAAATAATGTCGGGTTTGTCTCATTGTTATCTTTCAAGTGGTGGAATGTGGGCAAGAAATTATTATTGTTATCTTAAAAACCTTATCGGAAACTGTATAGAAATATACTAACAATCGTTTGTGTATACTTACAAAAATAATAAATTTTATTCAAAAATTTCACAATAAAAATTTACATTATAAAAAAACTCACAGGCACCCTATGGACCCCCCGAGTAACCATCTACGGACCCCCAAGGGGTCCATGGACCACTGGTTAAGAACTTAAGACTTATGGCATAAACCCAGGTTTTACTTTTATTTGAGGTATCACTAATATTCTATTGATAAGTATGTTAATAATATTGAGTTATTTAAATTGAAATTAAATTAAAATTCTGACGAGTACTCTAATTAGCTCATGAATTTTAATTGCTATTATATTATAGTACATTATTCAATATGAATTGTTAATGAAGTATTACACATCTTATGAACGTGTTTCAACATTTAAAACATGGATAAATGTAACAAAATAATGTGTTCAGTTAAAACTACAAAGTAAGTGCTAATATAACATTACAATGAATAACCTAAATTAGTTATAAATATTTTTTTAAGATATGTAATTTAAAAAAAAAAATAAGAGTGTTTTTAACATAATTTTATTTTGACAACTATCCAATATTGAAAAGGAACTTATTAGTAGAGATGGAGAATTTACGTAAAAAAAATATCGGTAAATTTACCGGTAAATTTTACGGTAAATTTACCAATAATGTTGTAAAAATGGTAAAATAGCTAAATCTTAGAGCCATTGTTATTTTTTACTATTAGACATTAGTAAATACTAAATACGATTCGTATTAGGTACTAATGTTGTATACCTACTTGTTAAATCTAGTTCTTTCTAATAATAACAATAATTAACAAAAAATTTAAAAAATGAATCTAAAATATCTATTGTTCTGTATTAGACATTAGTAATTAGTACATTTTATGAAATATGAATATTGAATTATTCATATTACAATTAATAAATAATTTAAACTAAACTAAACTATCAAAATTCACATTACCTTTATTTCTTTTTAAGTCAAAACATTTATATTTAGACTTAACTTTTGTATTAATAATAGTATATTATCAATTTCACATTATCTGCATTCTTGGTATCTCCCTATAAAATCTTTCCTAATTACCTACTGATATTTAATGTTCTAATATATATTAGGGGTGGCAGAATATTGATTTTATAGTATATAACAAACTATATAAACAATAACAAGTATATAAATTATAAATATTACAAATAATAATATCACAGAAGTTCCTTTTTCGGTTTACCTACTTTGGTCCAACCTGTTTATTATATTAAGATTTATCTTAAACCGTGATTAGTACTTTATTCATTATTGTATTGTTATCATTTGATAAAAAATATATCTCTTTACAATTTAGACTAGGCTTTTTCGATTTCATTTGATTAGAGAGGTCACACAATATTTTTTTTTTGGTAAAAAATAATTTACCGGTAAAAAAAAATTGGTAAAATTTACGGTAAATTTTTTTACCGGTAAAAAATTACCTGGTAAATTTACTCCACTCACATCTCTACTTATTAGGTATTAAAATTGTTGAATATATTTTGTAAAAAGCTAATATATGATTTAGATTTTCAATTATTAAATTAACATAAATAATTTATTTATAAGCTATGAATCTTATTAATTTTAAAAAAGGATACTTGTTTTTCCAGCTGCATCCAAACCAAGCATAAGTATTCTCATCTCTTTGTTACCAAAAATTTTGGAAAGCAGCTTTCCCATAGTGATGGATTATCTGAAAATTAAAGCAAAAAAATATATTATCAATTATAAATGTACCTAATTATTTATAATTAAACCAATCACTAAAAATGTAAAATACAGATTTTAATAAGTAAATGATATTATTATCAGGCGTGGCTACAAAGTTGGGGCACTAAGGTCATTGAAGAAATGAAGGTTTAAATAATAATATGTTGTATATTTTTATGTAATTGTAAGTTGTAACAGTTGTTATATTAATTTACCTTTTTTTTAGTTGCAAATGCTTTACCGGTATTTTACTCAACTCGCAGGTTCATTGTAGATAACCATTTTACATAAATCGCCTATGTCAAAAGACGTTTTTATTAGTTTCGTTTAGTCATAATTATGGTGAAGAAATAAATTTATCAAGACAACAAGATAAGGGAGTGTTAACACCCGTAACAGGAAAATGTAATTTTCACGCAGTTTTCTCATCATATTAGCGATACCTACATGAAAAAAGGGACAAAGACAAAAAAGATACCTTTAAATGGCTTAAACTAACTATTGATATAACACTTATGGATTTATGGATGGAGTATATACAAAAATCTGTTAACTAACATAACTAATACCATTGTTGTTAATCACAACATCATTGCATCTCTTTTCACTTTTGTTTAAATGTATTAGTTTCTTTATCACTCAGAAGCTTCTATGCGATTGAGAACCAACATTTCTTTCGTTGGTACGTTGGCAAATTAGCTTATGTTTAGTGAGGATAGGAAATCCATATGTTTAATACCTTAAACCAAATTATTAATATAGATGGGCGCATTTAGAATAAAAATCTTAACAGAGCTCATTATTCTAAAGCAAGGGAGTTACGCCTACATTCCATGTATTTACTTATAATATAAAAAAGATATTTATTAAAATCAATGTATATATTAGAGTTGAATTAGATATTTGTTCTAAGCAAATTAGTTATTAGTTGTAAAGTTATTTAGTTGTAAGACAGTAAACCTATACACATTTGTTGATAAACATAAAATAGGTTTCCTTAATAATAGATTAAATAGGTTAGTTATAGATTTATATGTTTTAATATGTACCTAGATAAACATTTGTTTTCCATGA
Source organism: Metopolophium dirhodum (assembly GCF_019925205.1). Taxonomy (NCBI): domain Eukaryota; kingdom Metazoa; phylum Arthropoda; class Insecta; order Hemiptera; family Aphididae; genus Metopolophium; species Metopolophium dirhodum. The sequence goes on from NC_083566.1 coordinate 9,472,599, forward strand.
CAATCTTATTTTTTTAGTTAATAATAGGTAGGTAACTAATAAATTGTTATTGCTAATAAAACTAATTGGACAATATGTAGGTACCTACCTAACAGCATTTTAATAATAATTCAACATTTAAAAACAAATGCAGACAGCCTTGAACAATTATTAATGTATATAGGACATTCGAATCATTCTAAAATACATAGCATTATAAATATATTATTCTATTATTTTGGAGAGAAAATATAATAAAAGTTTCGATGACATGCATCCAAGGACCAAAACCAACAAGCATGTTGAAAAAAGAAAAAACGGAAACATTTACCCTTAACAGAAACAGTTTCACACCATAAATGCTCAGCAACTAGTGGTCAAAAGGCCAAAGTTACGACATGTACCCAAAAGGCATACAAATATATAATATCCAGTAGTGGACAGTGGTTTTATGATGTGCACGTTTTAGAGGCACAGTGTTTTACATACCAGTGAACATTTACAACGGACCGATGGCAGCGAGCAGCGAATGTTCAGGACAAATATTGATGTGCGGGCTCAATTACTGTCGCGTTACGATTTTCGGTCATCTCGCTCAGTGTCACAGCAGTGGGACGACGGCGGCGGCGATATTTGGTTTTCGATTTTACGTTACCGTCGCGTACGTGAGGGATTTCGATAACTTTCAGACGGACACCCGTGTTTGATATCACTGGACTACGCGATATTTTATCGGGTACCGCACGATATACGATATATAGTGCGTGCAATGCGCGATAACGGAATCAACGGGTTTGGGGCGCAAACGTCGTGGTCCGGCAATAATAGCGCATTTGCCGTGGTCGGCGGTGGCGGACTATGATCCACAGGAGCGGAGGAATGATTAATCTAAATATCTAATAACAAAAAAGTCGTGAACGGGAGGAACAAAAACACGGTGACGAGTCCAAAACAACGGCGTGCCCGACAACGGGTGATAGGTTGGAAAAACGGAACGCGTTCGATCTTACGTTTGTCGTCGCCGTATTTTTTTTGTTTTCGATATTTTTTCTCGTTTTTTTCTATCACTATTCACAGTGAATATTGTGAATTCGTGATATTGTATATTATTATTGTGTATGTGTGTTACCGGAGCGAAAGACTGCGGCGGCGGATGTTCAGTACGCCGTGCGGACAAGTGGGGTGTGCCGTGGTGGGGCCGGCGTGGAGGGGGACGTATTTGAGCGATAACGAACAAAAACGAACACTGCGATGAACGTATAGGCACGTCGTCGCGCGTCGTCGTCACCGCGGCCCGCGTACACGCAACGGCTACTCCGGGCAACTATGACACCGACCGCCGATAATGGAACAAATATAATAATATGATTATAAATTTATAACGTGATACGCGCGCGCTCTGTATATCAAACGAATAATAATATTTTTATGGAACGAAATTAATATGGTGGAAATTAATATAATATTATTTATTATTTATAATTAGTAATTACTGTACACTGTATATACTACTGTACAGACTACAGAGTGTAAAAGTGTACACAGCTGTTGTTGCTGCATCGGCTTTTGACAATCCATCAATCCATGACAATTGACAAAATAGAATATAAATTAATTCTATAAATAAAAATTACTAATAATTACATTTATTTTGTTGCGTGGCAAATGGCAATCGATAAGTTGGTCAAAAAAGTTGTAACAACACAAAAAAAAAATTATAATCACACGCATATTTACGTATTGTTTTTGTTATTTTTAATTTTTAATTCATAATATTATGTCTGTCTAATCGTGTTGTCGAATTATCGATTATTATATTACATGTTATACATAATAATACAAGGTTGGGCAAGTTAAAGAGAATAATTAACTATGACAAGTTAACTCAATTAAATTGCCTTTAGTTATACGTTGAAAGTTCATAAAGAAAAAATTTAACTCGATAAGTTAGTAATTGTAGTTAAGATGGAAAATAAAATTAACTTATCTCATTCAATTTTTTTTCAAGCTACAGTATTTTTAAAAAATAATAAGTGCCCTAGTATTTTGATTTACACAAAATTTACCAAGATGTTTAACACTGTGCAAACATCAAATTATTATTATACATTATTAAAAAATAAATGACTAAAATCGATAAAGAGTCAAGAAATGAGTATTGCACTTGGTACTGCATGATACGAAAATAAAATTAACACGATAAATTTTTAATGACAAATTTATAATAATATTATATTATTTGATATAATTATATTTATTATATTTTTATATTCTATTATAATGTATTATATTATTATGATTTTCCATTGTACGACAACCGAAGTTATTATGCTTATTGCTTATAAATGATTATAATTGTCGCGCACATGGTTCAGAAACGTTTATAATGTTATTTATCATCGTCATTACTTATCAGTTATTATACTAGGGCCCGAAAGTTTATGCACTAAAAACTACCGAAATATGTATCCACTTATGCGCTTAAAAATCCTAAATATGAGCTTAAATATTTTTTTTCAATTTATAAATATGAGGAAAAAAACATTTTTATTTCAAATTTTTTAACTAGTCATTAAAAAAATTATTTCATTAATTATAATATACATTTTTAAACATTACAATTTACAATCAAAGGATCCAGAGGGTGGGTGCTAGGGTGCTATAGCACCCCCCTAGGCATGTTGCTTCCTGGAAAATAAATACTTTATACAACAAGTATAGTATATTGTATTTTTAAGTAGGCTGGGAACATATCTAAACAAAATTGGTACCAAAAAAAAAATTCATAGGTAGTTTTTCCCTAACGCTGAAAGACCCTGCCCTAAACAATATATTGAGAAACAAATTCACTTAAGCTACCTAGAATTATTTTTAAATTATTTTTTTCTTAAAACATACGTATTTCAACAAGTTAAGAACGAAGGTGAAAAAAGTAATTTGCGGGAATCATAATTTTGGAAGTAATATATTCTTGAATCCTTCCACAGTTTGCGATTTTACGTTTATATGCATGTGCACAACACTACATTAGGTACTGTCGCACGTAGCGCCTATAACAAATTTTGTTTTTTTTTACGTACCTACCTATGTAGTTAAGCATGTGAAAACGATGGTGAAGTTAGAATTTGCCGGTCTGACTTAGTTATACCTAATTTAAGTTTATAGTATTTTCATATACACCCGGTGTGGTTACTTGATCGGACAATTAAAATCGATAATATCCCTAGACTTATTATGTAAAACCATCTTGAATGACTTCAAATAGCTAAAACTTCAGAACTAAGTTCGACCGGCAAATTCTGACTTCACTATCGTTTTCAGCATGCTTAACTACATATGTTAAATCAAACAAATTGAAAAAGGATGTCCGGTAAAACATAAATACACTACTGATTTCATCTTCATTTTTAACTTATTAAAATACGTAAGAAAAATTCAGAATTCGTTATAGGCGCTGGGCGCGACAGCAAAGTACGTAAAATCCCAAACTTTGGAAGAATATAACTTCAAAAATAATTTCCATAATTTATTTTTGCATCATCGTTCTTAACTCGTTGAAATATGTATGTTTTAAAAAAAAAAATGCAGGGCGTAGCTAAAGTTAATTTATGCCATATTAAATATAGTGTTGTTTTTAATGTTGAAATATTAAGCACGTTTATTTTGAGGACTAAAAAAAGTCTTGCTATCATTGTATTAATTTTAATTTATAATTATATATATCATGGAACTTGGCACAATATACTTGTGACAGCAAGACCGTATATTGGTTATCAGTTGACGGTTATTAGTCTCAATAGTCATTAATCATAATATTATATTATATTTATATACATTAACATTAGAGGAAGGAAGGACATCTATCCGGAATGAAAAAAATATGGTTTGAAATCCGAATTTATCGCATCCGCCATTATGCGGTCCGTAAGTCCGCACAGTATACGGCATGGCCTTATCTAACGAGTCATTTTTATTTAAGGAGGGGATCGAATCGAGTATTCGAGTAATCAATAACAAAGATTATATTTTAATGAAAACTGTTGTGATAATTAATATTTAGTACATAGGTACATTTTTAAACTTATATTTTAGTGCTATAATAATTAATAAACATGATAATAATGTAAAATAATTATAACGATTTTTTTTAAGAAGTTTTATGGGGGATGAACCCTGAACATCTCTATCCTAGATACGGCCATGTAAAATAGTGATGTAGTTTTAGGTTATTAATATTATGTTTAAAACATCTTATATCTCCGTTGTGTCCGCAGTCCATTACCATTAATTATCTATAAAAAAATTGAAGTAAGGCTGATTTTTTAACATGCACTAGACTATTTTATTATTAAAAACATAATTTATGGTTAGGTTAGGTTTATTTATCAAATTTTAAACATTGAAAAAAAAGTTATGGGGGATCTATATCCTACCACCAGATTGACCGCTAACGTCAAATTGGTACTATATCGAGGTAAACGATTTATATTCCAAACATGACTGATAATAGTCACAAAAGACTGTGGGTTAATGTCATTTATATATGGTTTTTTCAATGAATTTGTAATTTCTTACACTATAAATGAGAATATAAAATACAAGTTAATTAAAAAAAACATCCATAAAGTAGCATTGATAAGTTAAAAAAAAGAGGTGTTTTTTGTATAGCTTCAGACAACATTTATTTAGTGCATAGTAATAAATACAAAATGTACCTAGTTCTTTTGTTGTCTAATATTTATTAATAGGTATATTAGATTCTGAGCGGAGTGAGGGATCTAGTGGTTTTACAATGGTGTTTTTTTATTATTTTTTATTTATCCCTTATACAAAATTTCTACCAGAGAGAGTTCTTCGATTCCATCATAGGTTAGGTTAGGTTAAAAGATAAGATACTATCTTATCTTTTAGCAAATTGGATCAAGATGGTACTTTAGAGAGGTAATTTATCGATTTTCTCAATAGTTATTTAATGCCAAAATGCTTTGTATAGCACCATAGAAACGAATAAAAATAAAAAATAAAAGTAACAATTTTAGTTATTTTGTTGTAATTTATAATATTAATTCAACTTACAGGCTAAAATAAAAATTCATTATAGAGTGACCCACTTGTAACCTACTGTACAGCAGAGTGACATCCACTTACCAGCTTTTTAAATATTGGGATCAATAAAACTATTTTTATTTAATTATTATTTTATATCAATTAAAATTTGTTAATAAACCAAGTAATAAATAAATGGCTACCAAGTAACAAACCTAATTTTTTTTTTAGAATCTTAATATGCATGTTCAAAAATGTTGGTATAAGGAAGATGTTTATATTAGAAAATATATGAAAATACGGGAAAAGGAATTAAAAAGAAAGTCCATGAGAGAACCTATGTATCGAGGTAGAAACATAGGGAAGTTAAAAGAAATGCAGTGAAGAACACATATATTGGTTTGTACTTTGAATTTAAAGCAGGGCATGAAACCGCTTATGAAAAATTCGTATAATTAATTCGTATTTATTCAAGATAAATATGCTTCTAAACATTTGGTTTTTTTTCATTTGCTTATAAAAAGTGATTGGATAGTGCTATTGAAAAAAACGTGAAAATGTTTAAAAAAAACACGAAAAATGAATTTTACTAAATTTACGATTATATAAGATTTGATGTGGTTTTTCAATGAATTTGTAATTTTGTACACATACAAGTTAATTAAAAAAAAATCCAGAAAGTAGTATTGATAAGTTAAAAAAGCGGTGTTTTTTATAACTTAAGATACCATTGATTTAGTGCTTAGTAATAAAAACAAAATTTATTAAGTTATTTTGTTAGTTAATATTAATTAATAAGTATTTCTTAAATTTTTTTTATCATTTTATTCGAAACAATATTTTTAAATATTGGGATTAATAAAACTGTTTTTATTTATTTATTATTTTATATAAATTAGAATTTGTTAATAAATGAAGTAACAAATAAATGGTTACCAAGTAACAAACCGTTATCTATCATAAATTTGAATTAAATTTACTGCATTTAGTAGAAACAAATAAATGTTTTTTAAAGATAATGTGAAAATATCCATCATCCATCGGTTAGGACGATTATAGGTTATAATATTACAAATAATCTATGGCAAATGACAATCGTTTGAGACGAACAGCGAATTCAATACGTACTAACATATTTCGTTCCATTCTGGTTATTAAGCTTGGTACCTATTTTTACAAATGTCATTAATCTCAATACTTCCAGACTGAACTTTTGGATCGGAGATATGAAGACGTGCGGATTTTCCTTGTCGGAGATGCACAGCTCTGACACTAGACAATATTATACACTCGAAGGGAACGCGTTTCGCTGGAAGAATAAATAATTACGTAAGTTTTGTCCTACTCTTTTGACGTGGTAGACCTAATGTAAATATTTATTGTCAGACAAACTTATATACCCGCCAGACGTAGAAGAGTTTTAAAAAATCCAGTTGTTATAGGTGTACAAAAATTAGGATATTATGAGAATACTTTAAATTATAATACTCCACCTACAGCTAATTCAGTGTTATAGTGGAATAATTTTTAAAATTTAAAATCAATGATTACTGATTAGGCAATGCTTTTATAAGCAGGAAGGTAGGTATTTATGGCCTACCTATTAAAATAAGAAAATACATAATGATTAATGTGATTTAATATGATTTGTAAGTAGGTACATAGCAGTTTATACCTACCACTCGGTGACGAATATTTTTGTCTTATATGTTCTTCGTAATTCCGTCTAGGGCCACCGGCAGGAGAATGCATTATATAGAATGTATATAAACTTGAGGTCTAGTATATATGGTTAAAATTGGCATGCGACCAAGGGGGCTTGTTCTGGAAAATTTAAATGATTTAATAAAGTTCATCTAATTATTTGAATTAAACTAATTTATAAGCGATTGTTGTGAAAATAAATTTTTAATTTATTTCATTCAACACGCTCATCTTAGTTTTCTAGTACCTCTAGATTTCTCACGAAATTCATACCGAACATCTCAGAGCTTTCATATTCAAAACCATAAACATATGCATTTTTATCTTATTTCAATCTTTTTCATCGTATTCACTTTTCCAGAACAACCCCCCTGAAATAGAAAACCAGAATATATTACAGATCACAAAGTTTTCTGTAAAGAACATACGATATTTTATCAATAGACCATATTATACAGAATGTAACAGAAAGATCTGTCAAAAAAAAAAAAAAAAAATTATGCTACTTAAACGTATCACAAAAATTGTTAATATTATGTGATAAGTAAATAATTTAAGAAATATACTCATGTCAGCAAATTCCCAAAAATAATATTTTTAAAAAAGTTATTACGTTCCAAAATAATTTAATAAACAAATTAAAGATATTTAAAAAAATTCTAAAAAATAAACTACTTGACTTATATAAATGTTTTTACCATCAAAATTGTTATTATAATCAGATTCACAAATTGTCTATTTTGAATTTATCTAAAAAAATTTAAATCAAATTTTAAATTTTTTATTTTCACTAATAAAAAATAAAAATAAATTTTTGCATATTATACGTGTAGCGCAAGTGACAATAAATTATATATAAAAAAAAACTTTAAAATTTTGTATATAGCAAAAGTTATGGCATTTGTCAGATCTTGGTGGGACATCCTGTATATACTGAGGATAAGTTCTATGGATTTATCATATTATAATATATTTATGTCATCTATGGCAATCGCCAATTATCCGACATTCGGCGGAGACGATTCACTATTCTTATAATTGCAGTGAACAAAAAAATAAAATAAGCCAACAATTCACGGACAGTTCGTTAAGCAGTATAATATTATAATATAACACGAACTTCCACATTTTGTAACGTTTAGGTTATTTTCATAAAATATTTCCATACTTTCCAATTTCAATTCGGAGGATGATGTAGGCGGATGAATATAGCTGTTTCTTGGGCGGCAGCGTGTGCTGCAGTACAGCTAGGTTTTACTGGAAGAGTCGATGTTTACGCGTAAGTTTGTTCTCATATTATTTTGGGGCTTAAATTTAATTTTAGATTCTGAGCGAAACGATGAATGTATTGATTTTACAATGATGTGTGTTTTTTTTTATTGTTTTTTTTTGTGTCTGTCATCACCTTTTAGGACAGTAAAAGTGCTTGGATTTTCTTCAACAGTAACTTTTCTGATAGGAAAGTGAATCTAGTTGGTACTTTGGGGGTCAAAAGTAAAAATTTCACAGTAGTTTTCAAAAGCGACGTGAAAAACAAAAGAAAAATTAAGGAAAAACGGGAATTTTTACGCAAAATCTGTTTTCAAGAAAATCGATTTTGGTTTTTGGTGTAACTTTAAAACAAATGACCGTAGGGACATGAAATTTTGACTGAATGTTTATATTAGCATTTTCTATACACCATAACATTTTGAAAATATTTTGACTCTTTGTTTACGGACATTGTCAGTCTTCAATTTTTTTAGTTTTTTTTTCTATAAATATCAATAAAATTTTATCTGTTGAGTAAAAAAGCTGGAAAATTTAATATAAGGCTCCTAGGTTATTGTTTCAAAGTCAGATGAAAAAAATTAAAAATCCTTAGTCACAGTTTTTATTTATAAGCATTTAAAGTTCAAATTTTGAAAAAATACGGAAAAATCACGAAAATTAGCAAATTATTTTGAGTTGAGAATTCATAAAAATTTTTCTTTTTAAATCTAAGATTTAAAAATGTAATATAAGATTACTCATGAGTTTGTCTACCTTTATCAAAAAAAAAATGTCTACAAGAAACTTAAATTACATTTTTATGAGCGTCTGAAATTTATATTATTACAACATTTGATATTCACTCGATATCTCATGTAACGATTTTCTTATTTTATTGTAATTAAAAAACGAATGGCTGTAGATACTTGAAAATTTCACTGAATGTTTATATTAGCGTTTTCTATACACCATAACATTTTGAAAATATTTTGACTTTTTTTGAGCTGTTTATGGACATTGTCAGTTTTCAATTTTTTTAGTTTTTTTTTCTATAAATATTCATAACATTTTATTTGTTGGGTAGAAAAGCGTGAAAATTTAATGCAAGGCTCCTGATATATTGTTACAATAGCAGTTGAAAAATATTGAAAATATATAGGCACAATTTTTTTTTATAAGCATTTAAAGTTCAAATTCTGACAAAATTTATCAAATTTAAAATGTAATAATTATTTTGTAGTTAAAAATGTATAAAATGTTCAACTTTTGTAGCTAAGGATTAAAAATTTAAAACAAGGTTCCACGTAAATAGGTTGTATATAAATTGCTTTATTCACAATAATATCATCAAATATACTTGGTAATATCATAGGCTGACTGACCGTTTTCGCTCAGAATCGTTTTTCTTATACAATGATATTATATCATTGAATTCAAATTGAACACCATCCATTACAGTGACCCACTTGTAACATACTGTACAGCAGAGCGACATCCACTTACCTACCTTTTTAGACTTGAATTAAATATTTATTGGCACGAAAAATCTGTTACCTCCGTAACGTAGAAGTATACGTTTACTACGTACCATAGGCGCAATGTATATAATAGTAATAAATTATACGCCAGTTCCAACAATCCAAACGCTGTCTTCGTTTTACCACGACCGGTTTATTACGCGTACCTTATTTGCCTATACTATTCGCCGGGTAACACTTCAGGTTTGCGCGAAGTATTTATAACAATATAATGTTAATATTCTTTATATTTTATATACATTATACACCCAATTTATTAATATTTACACCCATTTTAGACTTTAGCGTAGTTTGTACCCTAGATAAAGGCATTCAATATTTTACAATTATATATTTTAGTATTTTACCATAATTATTGTTTTAGATTATAATATTATATGACGGTATAGGTATGCTTAAATATTTAATGCCATAACCATTTATTACTGGTAAATTTTTTTTCCAAACCTGATGTTTAATTTAAGCATTGAGGGTATGTCACTTAACATACGTAACTTTTATTTTTCCACTTAATATCCATATCATTGGCACCTACGTATACTGTTGCACACCTAAAATACAAAAGTTTTCTTTTTATTATTGTTAATTGGTCAGGGGATGTATTGCTTGAAACTTTTCAATTATTTGTATTGTAACTATACTGGTATAACACTATTCTAGATATCAATAATGCCGTGATAAAAATTAGAAAATTGGTCAGGTATGATATTTTTTGTAAGTAATTCTTTTGAGTAAGGGATTCGCTCAATAATATTTAAATATTTTCACCTATAATCAAGTACGATGACTTGTAGGTAACTATAGACTGAGTGAATGGGAAGTGTGTGATATGGCGAAGATAAGGAAAGAGGCCAACAGGATTTCAGAATGTTTGGCGTATGAAAGGGAAAGACGAAAAAGAAATGTAAGGTTAGGTTAGTGAAGTGTGTGTAGCAGATATGAGAATGTTAAGTTGGGTGTGTAAGGGACAAAGGAAGATATAATAGGAAATTTATTAATTAAAGGTGGTGTAGGAGTGGTACATATTATAGTGAAGACAAGAGAGAATATGTTGAGGTGGTTCGGTCACTGTATGATAAGAGATAGTGAGAGTGGTTGTATAAGTTAATTTAGGGGTAAAATAAGGGGCGAGAAGACTGAAGAAGAGATGGATAGACAGAATACCGATCATATTATGGAGGTGTGGAATGAAAGTGGCTGAACCTGTATATAGCTGTGAGAGACGGGGAAAGAAAAAGTGTAAAGGTAGAATAGTTATGTTAACAATGCCGAATACGTAGGAAAGGATCTTGAACTGCAAAGGCCACTTGACTCTTTGGCTGAAACTACCGTTATCAGTTGATATAGGTTTACAACCTTGACTTATAGGATAGAATAAAAAGATCTGTTGCTGGTTGGGATGTCAGCGCACTATTTGCTTTCCATCTTTGACCCACGCGTAGCATACCAAATGTACGATTAAGAAAACACTAAAATGATTGTGCGTGAGAGAGAGAAATAAATGGTGCGCTTAAAATCTGACATCCTCTTAAGTGTTATCAAGTTGAAGAAGCAGTTGATTGTTGACAATTTGACATTTAACATTAACTGTGGTAGGTATTTTACTAGTAGAAGGAGGGCTGTGAATTTAATGCAATGTAAAAGTGTTAAATATTTACCTGTATGTATGCACTAAAAACAGGCAAATATATGCACTGGAATATTCAAAAATATGCACTTAAAATTCAAAAAAATACTGAATAAAAACGTTGTTATTAAAATTTTTTTTAATTAATAAATAATAATTCAAATTGGTTTACAAACAAAAATCTTTATTTACACACTTGGTAGGTAGGTACCTATTTATTTTTTTAACGGATGAACCGAAAATATAAACCGGGGTACAGTGAGACGCATATTGGTAACGGTGTTGTAATAATAGGGATCTCCCAAAAAAAATACGTACCAATAGTTCAAACAAATCATAAAAGCCAACTGTAATAAATATTAATTTATGAAAAAGTATATTAAAAAGCATTATTATTATAAATGAAACAAAACTATGAATTATAGACCGTAACATAAAATAGGTATTTCTATATTTTTAGCTCCATAATTTCTGTTAAAATATTAGGAAAATGTATTAAGTACCGTAAAAGTGCTAAATTTGAGCTATTACTTATAATATTATATATTTATATTCATAACAAATTATCATAGAAGGTTAGGTACTATTATTCCACATACCTATTATAGTTTAATTTAACTACAACATTCTAGTAGAGTCTGAAAATATTTGGTTCCAGGACTCTGAAAATACAAACTTTAAATACTTAACTACGGGTCTGAAATTTAGTTTGTATAGAACTAAATAATCCAAAACATATATTGTTTGAAAATATAAAAATAAAGTGTCTTGTATTGTAGTAGGAAGGTAACTATCAAAAAAAAAAAAACTAAAAAAATCATACTTAACATCTATGTATAATATACGTATATTGTAATAAATCTTCAAATGTTTATCATAGTACATTATAAAAAATTAACCTAAGTTCAATATAATACATTATAACAGGTGTTCAAATGTACATTTCACACCACTTATTTTGTTTATTTCACACAGTCTCTCTTCAATTTCAAATTTTTCTTCAAATTATCCCAAATTATCTACAAAATATAAATGTTTAGTAAATTGGAAGACTTGATTAAGTATTTAATCATTTATCTAAAAGAGATGTGCCGGGTCGCCACATTACTATATCGAGGGGCTGTTTGCGCCGATCCGATCCTACGAAGATGGCGGTTGTCGGCAACGACTCGCGATTGTGCTGGGGAAAAGAGCGGGAAGGGTTACCCAAAAAATATATAATTGCAAATAATAAATGCCTGTATGTAATTTGCGGTGCGCGGGACAGCAAAAAATAAACAATATATTATATTAAGACAATCAGCGGTAATAGTACCGAAACAAAAGGGCACCCCAACAAATAACATAATAATACAATTAAGTGTGACAATACAAAATATATGTTGGACCTGGTCCGCTGTCGTTGGCGATGGCCGGTGTGTTCCTAAACGCCTACGGCGGCACGGCTGGTCGACGGCGGCACGGCAATGTCAACGGTACAACAAACGGCAAATTCGGCGACAGCCACACCACGAGGTTTTTCGCGTCACGCAACCGTTAGCCGCGGCACACAATCGGCGGCACGGCTGGTCAGCGGCGGCACGCAGTGGCCAGCGATAAAGAACAAAACGGTGTTCGGCCGGGCCGATAAAAATACGACAACGCGTTGTCCGCACACGCGGTTACTGCCGGTACCAAGCACACGGCGGCGGCGGCGGACGCAACTATGCGTCGGGCTCGACCGTTGGACAGAGACAAAAAGAAACACGGCTGGCGGCACAGCCTACGGCGGCGAACGGCCGAGGAGGGGGTAAGCCACCTCGTGAGCTTCGGCATCCGAAGCGCAGCTTTGAGGGCGTATGCCGAAACTATGGTTGCGCGAAAACGCGTCCGTGTTTGAACATACTCCCCCCCGTGAGGCTCAGCCTTACATGCAGTGACGTAGAGCCGGACGCACGACGTAGCAGGGGATGAAGGTCCGAAGTAGATAGATGTATGAAATCGATAACTGCTGGTCACATATGCGCCTTACCTGTGGTGTACATTATTTTTTTTTAACGATAGAAAACAAAATATTCGAAAAAATCAATACGTAATGGTACGAATAATGATTGATGAGTGATGACCAAATAGTAATACATAATATAAATCAGTGTAAGAACACATGTTAACAATAAACACATGTGAAACATGATAATACAAAGCAGCAATGCTGCAGGGTGGTGCTAATCAGTATAAATACGCCAACATTTTAACACCTAATAATAATACATGAACAAGTGCATAGCAATACACTAATAGATTATAATTGAAAAAACAAACCAATGAACATAATATGGTTCATGTAATAAATAATTGTATGAATACAAAACAAATACATAGTAATAACTATTAATACCAGGTACAGAACAATAATACAAAAAATTATATAGTGAGGGCTCCCCCGGTCCCAACAACCAGCGAGTCGTGATGTATACAAAGTTTAAAAACGTGCAACACGCCAAAATAATTAACAGGTGGGTTGGGTCTATGAGCTAGATGCGTCGTTTTAGGGAGCACAGTGCTTACATGTAACACAAAAGGACGCAACAACATTTATCAATTTAAGTTATTGGTGGGTGATAAAGCCACCGTGGACATAATAAATTATGCCACTCATTCCTTTCCGGCGGACAATTATTTGCCGCACTGCATACCTTGGTATCGGGCCTATCCCGGGTCCCGCAGACGTGGAACGAAACGAAGAACTAACATACAATGAGGCGGGACACAACAACCATTGCAATTGACGACCAAGGTGCCGCGAGACACACGAGACCGACGCTACGTACAATCGGTTTTTAACAAGGTGCAGATATAAATCCTGCGACTAAAAACATATTTTTTGATTGATTTGTGAGGGCCAATTACCCAAAACACGATCATTTTCACGCTTATCCACGGGTGTAATGACGACGGCGACCGCGCGTATCGAAGACGGCGGCGCACAGGTATACCGACACATAATATACCGACATCGGCGGGCACGCAAAACGATGACGGTCCTTATTTCGCAAAAACATTGATAATAACATTAATAACAGAGACAAAAAGAAACACGGCTGGCAGCACAGCCTACGGTGGCGAACGACCGGGGGTAAGCCACCTCGTGAGCTTCGGCATCCGAAGCGCAGCTTTGAGGGCGTATGCCGAAACTACGGTTGCGCGAATACGCGTCTGTGTTTGAACAGGGGCCATGGTACAAGTGCCGTCCATAAATATCATAACATATATTATATTAGAAATACAAACTTAATATTTCACTAACAGTAAATATTATAAAACAATATTACGAAATGTACTATACTCATATTATATTATGATTGTAATAGTTATACAAACTCTTGAATTAAGAGTTATATGAGGATTTAATTAATTTCCTAAAAGGAAATGCCTCAATGTTGCCTCAGTAGGTCGAGGGACCGTAGTTAAAGTGACGTCCACCAATAAAGTTCCAGAAAAAAAAAAAAAACGATTAATTCAAATATATAGAAGGTACTTCATATACTATCATAAACTTTTATCAAAGTATGATTGTGTTAGTCACGGTCTTGTGTAAATGATATTGTCTTATGTTTTCCCAATCTAATTATACAAAATACTTAAAATTAATGAAATCACAAATATTAATACAATAGAGAGACTGTGCATTGATTTACAAATTTGTCTTAAATTTACCTTTTGTATAGAGAATATGAAGGTGGGCTGGGCTCCATCATAGATAATAAAGATATGGATAGGACAAAATGGTCTTATCAGCGGTCTTCGAGGGGAACAATTGAGGCCAAATAAAGTATACCTATATCGAGTATCGAGTATCGACTATCAATATAAAGGAGCCTCAATTGACTTCCCCTCCGGGAACGCGGCCTCAAATGTATTTAACATAGGCGTGGCCTATCCATATTTTTATTATCTATGGGCTCCATCCATAGCATGGATTAAGGTGTCAAAAATCAAAGGATCAACTTGATAATCAAACACTTAAGTTCAGCAACCTGCAACTCAGGATCTCTTTATTCAAAGTGTCCTAATAAGTCATAAGAAGGTTAGTTAGGTAAACCTATGGTTAGTTGAAGCTATGGTGATGATAGACGAATATCATCACTGGTCGTGGGCTTTGCGATAATATTTTCCTACTAACTATCAAGGTATTCGATATTGTAAACATAACAATGAAAAAAAATATTTAAATATTATTAATTTGGTCAGATTAGGTTAGGTTAGGATAGGACAGGAAATTAGATGTTAACTAATTATCATAGTTTTTAACACGGTCTTAATGACTGTCAGCTAGAGTTGTACCAGTATAGTTATTAAAAACAGCCAACATTAATTAATGATGTTTTTACCACAACAAATTATAAAATATAACAAAATATTATTTTATTAGGATTTTATAAGGTTTTCAATACCTGTGAGTTTTTGTAAATAGAAAATGTATGAAATCAATAGTTTTAATTTAAAATATTGTTTTGTGTTTTAATATCCTATTGTCAAAGAATTCTCAAGGTTTCCTCCCCACATTTCTTTACATTGTACTAAGTCTAATTTTTTTCCGCACATATTTACAAAGACTAAAGCAGATATCTGACTATGTTTTTATTTGCATTTAGACTTTATAGTTTGTAATTTAATATTGACTGTAGACCCAGCCAAACACAATATTATTTTAAATTAAACATTATTTTATGTCCTTCATAAATTACAATCACATAGTAGAGTCCGTGCAGGAACTTTTTCTCATTTAATTTTTTTGCATCCTTTATAAATTACATTCATTTTTATACATTTTCTAATACTTATATATAAACTGTCTAATGTGTTTTCCTACAGCGTAATTTTTTTCTAAATTTATTTTTATTTTCTAAAATGCATTGGCCTGCGGGCGTCAACACCTTCCTTCAATTTTTTTTTTAGTAATACTGTAACTAGTTGAATTTTTTGTATATACTTTTTGAACATTGACAACCTTATGCCCTCTGAGTAACACATCATTAATTAAATTAATGTTTTGAATAGTTTTTTCTGTTTCAGATTCTGGACATTTTAGTTTGTAGTTTGTTATGAGTTTTCACACAATATAATTTATTTAAAATTTTATTTGTTTTCTAAAATGCATTTGCCTGCGGGCGCCAACACCCTCCTTCAATTTTTTTTTTTTTTATGTAACTAGTTGAATTTTTTTATTGACTTGAATATTGACAACCTGAAGCCCAAAAAATAATCCATCATTAATGAAATAAAAATATTGAATAGTTATGCTGTTTAAGATGCCAGGCATTTTAGTTGAAACTATGACATGTGTTTTCCTACAGTTTAATTTTTTACTCAATTTTTTTTTGTTTTCCAAAATGCATTTGCCTGCGGGCGCCAACACCTTCCTTAAATTTTTTTTTTTTTTATGTAATTAATTGAATTTTTTTATTGACTGAATCTTGATAACCTGACGCCCTCTGAATAATCCATCAGTAATGAACTAAAAATTACTAAAATATACTTTTTGAACATTGACAACCTGATGCCCTCTGAAAAATCCATCATAAATTAAATAAATATTTTGAATAGTTTTTCTGTTTAAGATGCCAGACATTTTAGTTGAAACTATGTCATGTGTTTTCCTACAGTATAATTATTTTCTCAATTTTTTTTTGTTTTGTAAAATGCATTTGCCTGCGGGAGCCAACACCTTCCTTCAATTTTTTTTTTAGTTATAATGTAACTAGTTGAATTTTTTCATTGACTTGAATATTGACAACCTGAAGCCCAAAAAATAATCCATCATTAATGAAATAAAAATGTTGAATAGTTTTGCTGTTTAAGATGCCAGGCATTTTAGTTGAAACTATGTCATGTGTTTTCCTACAGTATAATTTTTTTCTAAATTTTTTTTTGTTTTCTAAAATGCATTTGCCTGCGGGCGCCAACACCTTCCTTCAATTTTTTTTTTATGTAACTAGTTGAATTTTTGGTAAAAAATTTGTGAACATTGACAACCTGATGCCCTCTAAATAATCCATCATTAATTAAATAAATATTTTGAATAGTTTTTCTGTTTAAGATGCCAGGCATTTTAGTTGAAACTATGTCATGTGTTTTCCTACAGTATAATTTTTTTCTAAATTTTTTTTTGTTTTCTAAAATGCATTTGCCTGCGGGCGCCAACACCTTCCTTCAATTTTTTTTTTATGTAACTAGTTGAATTTTTGGTAAAAAATTTGTGAACATTGACAACCTGATGCCCTCTAAATAATCCATCATTAATTAAATAAATATTTTGAATAGTTTTTCTGTTTAAGATGCCAGGCATTTTAGTTGAAACTATGTCATGTGTTTTCCTACAGTATAATTATTATCTAAATTTTTTTTTGTTTTCTAAAATGCATTTGCCTGCAGGCGCCAACACCTTCCTTCAATTTTTTTTTTTTATGTAACTAGTTGAATTTTTGGTAAAAAATTTGTGAACATTGACAACCTGAAGCCCAAAAAATAATCCATCATTAATTAAATAAATATTTTGAATAGTTTTTCTGTTTAAGATGCCAGGCATTTTAGTTGAAACTATGTCATGTGTTTTCCTACAGTATAATTTTTTTCTAATTTTTTTTTTGTTTTCTAAAATGCATTTGCCTGCGGGCGCCAACACTTTCCTTCAATTTTTTTTTTAGTAATAATGTAACTAGTTGAATTTTTTGTATATACTTTTTGAACATTGACAACCTTATGCCCTCTGAGTAACACATCATTAATTAAATTAATATTTTGAATAGTTTTTTCTGTTTAAGATTCTGGACATTTTAGTTGAAACTATGTCATGTGTTTTCCTACAGTATAATTATTATCTAAATTTTTTTTTGTTTTCTAAAATGCATTTGCCTGCAGGCGCCAACACCTTCCTTCAATTTTTTTTTTTTATGTAACTAGTTGAATTTTTGGTAAAAAATTTGTGAACATTGACAACCTGAAGCCCAAAAAATAATCCATCATTAATGAAATAAAAATGTTGAATAGTTTTGCTGTTTAAGATGCCAGGCATTTTAGTTGAAACTATGTCATGTGTTTTCCTACAGTATAATTTTTTTCTAAATTTTTTTTTGTTTTCTAAAATGCATTTGCCTGCGGGCGCCAACACCTTCCTTCAATTTTTTTTTTATGTAACTAGTTGAATTTTTGGTAAAAAATTTGTGAACATTGACAACCTGATGCCCTCTAAATAATCCATCATTAATTAAATAAATATTTTGAATAGTTTTTCTGTTTAAGATGCCAGGCATTTTAGTTGAAACTATGTCATGTGTTTTCCTACAGTATAATTTTTTTCTAAATTTTTTTTTGTTTTCTAAAATGCATTTGCCTGCGGGCGCCAACACCTTCCTTCAATTTTTTTTTTATGTAACTAGTTGAATTTTTGGTAAAAAATTTGTGAACATTGACAACCTGATGCCCTCTAAATAATCCATCATTAATTAAATAAATATTTTGAATAGTTTTTCTGTTTAAGATGCCAGGCATTTTAGTTGAAACTATGTCATGTGTTTTCCTACAGTATAATTATTATCTAAATTTTTTTTTGTTTTCTAAAATGCATTTGCCTGCAGGCGCCAACACCTTCCTTCAATTTTTTTTTTTTATGTAACTAGTTGAATTTTTGGTAAAAAATTTGTGAACATTGACAACCTGAAGCCCAAAAAATAATCCATCATTAATGAAATAAAAATGTTGAATAGTTTTGCTGTTTAAGATGCCAGGCATTTTAGTTGAAAGTATGTCATGTGTTTTCCTACAGTATAATTTTTTACTCAATTTTTTTTTGTTTTCTAAAATGCATTTGCCTGTGGGCGCCAACACCTTCCTTCAATTTTTTTTTTTTTATGTAACTATAGTTAAATTTTTGGTAAAAAATTTGTGAACATTGACAACCTGATGCCCTCTAAATAATCCATCATTAATTAAATAAATATTTTGAATAGTTTTTCTGTTTAAGATGCCAGGCATTTTAGTTGAAACTATGTCATGTGTTTTCCTACAGTATAATTTTTTTCTAAATTTTTTTTTGTTTTCTAAAATGCATTTGCCTGCGGGCGCCAACACCTTCCTTCAATTTTCTTTTTTATGTAACTAGTTGAATTTTTGGTAAAAAATTTGTGAACATTGACAACCTGATGCCCTCTAAATAATCCATCATTAATTAAATAAATATTTTGAATAGTTTTTCTGTTTAAGATGCCAGGCATTTTAGTTGAAACTATGTCATGTGTTTTCCTACAGTATAATTTTTTTCTAATTTTTTTTTTGTTTTCTAAAATGCATTTGCCTGCGGGCGCCAACACTTTCCTTCAATTTTTTTTTTAGTAATAATGTAACTAGTTGAATTTTTTGTATATACTTTTTGAACATTGACAACCTTATGCCCTCTGAGTAACACATCATTAATTAAATTAATATTTTGAATAGTTTTTTCTGTTTAAGATTCTGGACATTTTAGTTGAAACTATGTCATGTGTTTTCCTACAGTATAATTATTATCTAAATTTTTTTTTGTTTTCTAAAATGCATTTGCCTGCAGGCGCCAACACCTTCCTTCAATTTTTTTTTTTTATGTAACTAGTTGAATTTTTGGTAAAAAATTTGTGAACATTGACAACCTGAAGCCCAAAAAATAATCCATCATTAATGAAATAAAAATGTTGAATAGTTTTGCTGTTTAAGATGCCAGGCATTTTAGTTGAAAGTATGTCATGTGTTTTCCTACAGTATAATTTTTTACTCAATTTTTTTTTTGTTTTCTAAAATGCATTTGCCTGCGGGCGCCAACACCTTCCTTCAATTTTTTTTTTTTTATGTAACTATAGTTAAATTTTTGGTAAAAAATTAGTGAACATTGACAACCTGATGCCCTCTAAATAATCCATCATTAATTAAGTAAATATTTTGAATAGTTTTTCTGTTTAAGATGCCAGGCATTTTAGTTGAAACTATGTCATGTGTTTTCCTACAGTATAATTTTTTTCTAAATTTTTTTTTGTTTTCTAAAATGCATTTGCCTGCGGGCGCCAACACCTTCCTTCAATTTTCTTTTTTATGTAACTAGTTGAATTTTTGGTAAAAAATTTGTGAACATTGACAACCTGATGCCCTCTAAATAATCCATCATTAATTAAATAAATATTTTGAATAGTTTTTCTGTTTAAGATGCCAGGCATTTTAGTTGAAACTATGTCATGTGTTTTCCTACAGTATAATTTTTTTCTAATTTTTTTTTTTGTTTTCTAAAATGCATTTGCCTGCGGGCGCCAACACTTTCCTTCAATTTTTTTTTTAGTAATAATGTAACTAGTTGAATTTTTTGTATATACTTTTTGAACATTGACAACCTTATGCCCTCTGAGTAACACATCATTAATTAAATTAATATTTTGAATAGTTTTTTCTGTTTAAGATTCTGGACATTTTAGTTTGTAGTTTGTTATGTGTTTTCACACAATAAAATTTATTTAAAATTTTATTTGTTTTCTAAAATGCATTTGCCTGCGGGCGCCAACACCCTCCTTCAATTTTTTTTTTTTTATGTGACTAGTTGAATTTTTTCATTGACTTGAATATTGACAACCTAAAGCCCAAAAAATAATCCATCATTAATGAAATAAAAATGTTGAATAGTTTTGCTGTTTAAGATGCCAGGCATTTTAGTTGAAAGTATGTCATGTGTTTTCCTACAGTATAAATTTTTACTCAATTTTTTTTTGTTTTCTAAAATGCATTTGCCTGCGGGCGCCAACACCTTCCTTCAATTTTTTTTTTTTTATGTAACTATAGTTAAATTTTTGGTAAAAAATTTGTGAACATTGACAACCTGATGCCCTCTAAATAATCCATCATTAATTAAATAAATATTTTGAATAGTTTTTCTGTTTAAGATGCCAGGCATTTTAGTTGAAACTATGTCATGTGTTTTCCTACAGTATAATTTTTTTCTAAATTTTTTTTTGTTTTCTAAAATGCATTTGCCTGCGGGCGCCAACACCCTCCTTCAATTTTTTTTTTTTTTATGTGACTAGTTGAATTTTTTCATTGACTTGAATATTGACAACCTGAAGCCCAAAAAATAATCCATCATTAATGAAATAAAAATGTTGAATAGTTTTGCTGTTTAAGATGCCAGGCATTTTAGTTGAAAGTATGTCATGTGTTTTCCTACAGTATAATTTATTACTCAATTTTTTTTTGTTTTCTAAAATGCATTTGCCTGCGGGCGCCAACACCTTCCTTCAATTTTTTTTTTTTTATGTAACTAGTTGAATTTTTGGTAAAAAATTTGTGAACATTGACAACCTGATGCCATCTAAATAATCCATCATTAATTAAATAAATATTTTGAATAGTTTTTCTGTTTAAGATGCCAGGAATTTTAGTTGAAACTATGTCATGTGTTTTCCTACAGTATAATTTTTTTCTAATTTTTTTTTTGTTTTCAAAAATGCATTTGCCTGCGGGCGCCAACACCTTCCTTCAATTTTTTTTTTAGTTATAATGTAACTAGTCGAATTATTTCATTGACTTGAATATTGACAACCTGAAGCCCAAAAAATAATCCATCATTAATGAAATAAAAATGTTGAATAGTTTTGCTGTTTAAGATGCCAGGCATTTTAGTTGAAAGTATGTCATGTGTTTTCCTACAGTATAATTTTTTACTCAATTTTTTTTTGTTTTCTAAAATGCATTTGCCTGCGGGCGCCAACACCTTCCTTCAATTTTTTTTTTTTTATGTAACTATAGTTGAATTTTTGGTAAAAAAATTGTGAACATTGACAACCTGATGCCCTCTAAATAATCCATCATTAATTAAATAAATATTTTGAATAGTTTTTCTGTTTAAGATGCCAGGCATTTTAGTTGAAACTATGTCATGTGTTTTCCTACACTATAATTTTTTTCTAATTTTTTTTTTGTTTTCTAAAATGCATTTGCCTGCGGGCGCCAACACTTTCCTTCAATTTTTTTTTTAGTAATAATGTAACTAGTTGAATTTTTTGTATATACTTTTTGAACATTGACAACCTTATGCCCTCTGAGTAACACATCATTAATTAAATTAATATTTTGAATAGTTTTTTCTGTTTAAGATTCTGGACATTTTAGTTTGTAGTTTGTTATGTGTTTTCACACAATAAAATTTATTTAAAATTTTATTTGTTTTCTAAAATGCATTTGCCTGCGGGCGCCAACACCCTCCTTCAATTTTTTTTTTTTTATGTGACTAGTTGAATTTTTTCATTGACTTGAATATTGACAACCTAAAGCCCAAAAAATAATCCATCATTAATGAAATAAAAATGTTGAATAGTTTTGCTGTTTAAGATGCCAGGCATTTTAGTTGAAAGTATGTCATGTGTTTTCCTACAGTATAAATTTTTACTCAATTTTTTTTTGTTTTCTAAAATGCATTTGCCTGCGGGCGCCAACACCTTCCTTCAATTTTTTTTTTTTTATGTAACTATAGTTAAATTTTTGGTAAAAAATTTGTGAACATTGACAACCTGATGCCCTCTAAATAATCCATCATTAATTAAATAAATATTTTGAATAGTTTTTCTGTTTAAGATGCCAGGCATTTTAGTTGAAACTATGTCATGTGTTTTCCTACAGTATAATTTTTTTCTAAATTTTTTTTTGTTTTCTAAAATGCATTTGCCTGCGGGCGCCAACACCTTCCTTCAATTTTTTTTTTTATGTAACTAGTTGAATTTTTGGTTAAAAAATTGTGAACATTGACAACCTGATGCCCTCTAAATAATCCATCATTAATTAAATAAATATTTTGAATAGTTTTTCTGTTTAAGATGCCAGGCATTTTAGTTGAAACTATGTCATGTGTTTTCCTACACTATAATTTTTTTCTAATTTTTTTTTTGTTTTCTAAAATGCATTTGCCTGCGGGCGCCAACACTTTCCTTCAATTTTTTTTTTAGTAATAATGTAACTAGTTGAATTTTTTGTATATACTTTTTGAACATTGACAACCTTATGCCCTCTGAGTAACACATCATTAATTAAATTAATATTTTGAATAGTTTTTTCTGTTTAAGATTCTGGACATTTTAGTTTGTAGTTTGTTATGTGTTTTCACACAATAAAATTTATTTAAAATTTTATTTGTTTTCTAAAATGCATTTGCCTGCGGGCGCCAACACCCTCCTTCAATTTTTTTTTTTTTATGTGACTAGTTGAATTTTTTCATTGACTTGAATATTGACAACCTAAAGCCCAAAAAATAATCCATCATTAATGAAATAAAAATGTTGAATAGTTTTGCTGTTTAAGATGCCAGGCATTTTAGTTGAAAGTATGTCATGTGTTTTCCTACAGTATAATTTTTACTCAATTTTTTTTTGTTTTCTAAAATGCATTTGCCTGCGGGCGCCAACACCTTCCTTCAATTTTTTTTTTAGTTATAATGTAACTAGTTGAATTATTTCATTGACTTGAATATTGACAAACTGAAGCCCAAAAAATAATCCATCATTAATGAAATAAAAATGTTGAATAGTTTTGCTGTTTAAGATGCCAGGCATTTTAGTTGAAAGTATGTCATGTGTTTTCCTACAGTATAATTTTTTACTCAATTTTTTTTTGTTTTTTAAAATGTATTTGCCTGCGGGCGCCAACACCTTCCTTCAATTTTTTTTTTTTTATGTAACTATAGTTGAATTTTTGGTAAAAAATTTGTGAACATTGACAACCTGATGCCCTCTAAATAATCCATCATTAATTAAATAAATATTTTGAATAGTTTTTCTGTTTAAGATGCCAGGCATTTTAGTTGAAACTATGTCATGTGTTTTCCTACACTATAATTTTTTTCTAATTTTTTTTTTGTTTTCTAAAATGCATTTGCCTGCGGGCGCCAACACTTTCCTTAAATTTTTTTTTTAGTAATAATGTACCTATTTGAATTTTTTGTATATACTTTTTGAACATTGACAACCTTATGACCTCTGAGTAACACATCATTAATTAAATTAATATTTTGAATAGTTTTTTCTGTTTAAGATTCTGGACATTTTAGTTTGTAGTTTGTTATGTGTTTTCACACAATATAATTTATTTAAAATTTTATTTGTTTTCTAAAATGCATTTACCTGCGGGCGCCAACACCTTCCTTCAATTTTTTTTTTTTTTATGTAACTAGTTGAATTTTTTCATTGACTTGAATATTGACAACCTGAAGCCCAAAAAATAATCCATCATTAATGAAATAAAAATGTTAAATAGTTTTGCTGTTTAAGATGCCAGGCATTTTAGTTGAAACTATGACATGTGTTTTCCTACAGTTTAATTTTTTACTCAATTTTTTTTTGTTTTCTAAAATGCATTTGCCTGCGGGCGCCAACACCTTCATTCAATTTTTTTTTTTTTATGTTACTAGTTGAATTTTTGGTAAAAAATTTGTGAACATTGACAACCTGATGCCCTCTAAATAATCCATCATTAATTAAATAAATATTTTGAATAGTTTTTCTGTTTAAGATGCCAGACATTTTAGTTGAAACTATGTCATGTGTTTTCCTACAGTATAATTATTTTCTCAATTTTTTTTTGTTTTGTAAAATGCATTTGCCTGCGGGAGCCAACACCTTCCTTCAATTTTTTTTTTAGTTATAATGTAACTAGTTGAATTATTTCATTGACTTGAATATTGACAAACTGAAGCCCAAAAAATAATCCATCATTAATGAAATAAAAATGTTGAATAGTTTTCCGTATTAAGATGCCAGGCATTTTAGTTGAAAGTATGTCATGTGTTTTCCTACAGTATAATTTTTTACTCAATTTTTTTTTGTTTTCTAAAATGCATTTGCCTGCGGGCGCCAACACCTTCCTTCAATTTTTTTTTTAGTTATAATGTAACTAGTTGAATTATTTCATTGACTTGAATATTGACAACCTGAAGCCCAAAAAATAATCCATCATTAATGAAATAAAAATGTTGAATAGTTTTGCTGTTTAAGATGCCAGGCATTTTAGTTGAAAGTATGTCATGTGTTTTCCTACAGTATAATTTTTTACTCAATTTTTTTTTGTTTTCTAAAATGCATTTGCCTGCGGGCGCCAACACCTTCCTTCAATTTTTTTTTTTTATGTAACTAGTTGAATTTTTGGTAAAAAATTTGTGAACATTGACAACCTGAAGCCCAAAAAATAATCCATCATTAATGAAATAAAAATGTTGAATAGTTTTGCTGTTTAAGATGCCAGGCATTTTAGTTGAAACTATGTCATGTGTTTTCCTACAGTATAATTATTATCTAAATTTTTTTTTGTTTTCTAAAATGCATTTGCCTGCGGGCGCCAACACCTTCCTTCAATTTTTTTTTTATGTAACTAGTTGAATTTTTGGTAAAAAATTTGTGAACATTGACAACCTGATGCCCTCTAAATAATCCATCATTAATTAAATAAATATTTTGAATAGTCTTTCTGTTTAAGATGCCAGGCATTTTAGTTGAAACTATGTCATGTGTTTTCCTACAGTATAATTTTTTTCTAAATTTTTTTTTGTTTTCTAAAATGCATTTGCCTGCGGGCGCCAACACCTTCCTTCAATTTTTTTTTTATGTAACTAGTTGAATTTTTGGTAAAAAATTTGTGAACATTGACAACCTGATGCCCTCTAAATAATCCATCATTAATTAAATAAATATTTTGAATAGTTTTTCTGTTTAAGATGCCAGGCATTTTAGTTGAAACTATGTCATGTGTTTTCCTACAGTATAATTATTATCTAAATTTTTTTTTGTTTTCTAAAATGCATTTGCCTGCAGGCGCCAACACCTTCCTTCAATTTTTTTTTTTTATGTAACTAGTTGAATTTTTGGTAAAAAATTTGTGAACATTGACAACCTGAAGCCCAAAAAATAATCCATCATTAATGAAATAAAAATGTTGAATAGTTTTGCTGTTTAAGATGCCAGGCATTTTAGTTGAAAGTATGTCATGTGTTTTCCTACAGTATAATTTTTTACTCAATTTTTTTTTGTTTTCTAAAATGCATTTGCCTGTGGGCGCCAACACCTTCCTTCAATTTTTTTTTTTTTATGTAACTATAGTTAAATTTTTGGTAAAAAATTTGTGAACATTGACAACCTGATGCCCTCTAAATAATCCATCATTAATTAAATAAATATTTTGAATAGTTTTTCTGTTTAAGATGCCAGGCATTTTAGTTGAAACTATGTCATGTGTTTTCCTACAGTATAATTTTTTTCTAAATTTTTTTTTGTTTTCTAAAATGCATTTGCCTGCGGGCGCCAACACCTTCCTTCAATTTTCTTTTTTATGTAACTAGTTGAATTTTTGGTAAAAAATTTGTGAACATTGACAACCTGATGCCCTCTAAATAATCCATCATTAATTAAATAAATATTTTGAATAGTTTTTCTGTTTAAGATGCCAGGCATTTTAGTTGAAACTATGTCATGTGTTTTCCTACAGTATAATTTTTTTCTAATTTTTTTTTTGTTTTCTAAAATGCATTTGCCTGCGGGCGCCAACACTTTCCTTCAATTTTTTTTTTAGTAATAATGTAACTAGTTGAATTTTTTGTATATACTTTTTGAACATTGACAACCTTATGCCCTCTGAGTAACACATCATTAATTAAATTAATATTTTGAATAGTTTTTTCTGTTTAAGATTCTGGACATTTTAGTTGAAACTATGTCATGTGTTTTCCTACAGTATAATTATTATCTAAATTTTTTTTTGTTTTCTAAAATGCATTTGCCTGCAGGCGCCAACACCTTCCTTCAATTTTTTTTTTTTATGTAACTAGTTGAATTTTTGGTAAAAAATTTGTGAACATTGACAACCTGAAGCCCAAAAAATAATCCATCATTAATGAAATAAAAATGTTGAATAGTTTTGCTGTTTAAGATGCCAGGCATTTTAGTTGAAAGTATGTCATGTGTTTTCCTACAGTATAATTTTTTACTCAATTTTTTTTTTGTTTTCTAAAATGCATTTGCCTGCAGGCGCCAACACCTTCCTTCAATTTTTTTTTTTTTATGTAACTATAGTTAAATTTTTGGTAAAAAATTAGTGAACATTGACAACCTGATGCCCTCTAAATAATCCATCATTAATTAAATAAATATTTTGAATAGTTTTTCTGTTTAAGATGCCAGGCATTTTAGTTGAAACTATGTCATGTGTTTTCCTACAGTATAATTTTTTTCTAAATTTTTTTTTGAATAGTTTTCCGTATTAAGATGCCAGGCATTTTAGTTGAAAGTATGTCATGTGTTTTCCTACAGTATAATTTTTTACTCAATTTTTTTTTGTTTTCTAAAATGCATTTGCCTGCGGGCGCCAACACCTTCCTTCAATTTTTTTTTTAGTTATAATGTAACTAGTTGAATTATTTCATTGACTTGAATATTGACAACCTGAAGCCCAAAAAATAATCCATCATTAATGAAATAAAAATGTTGAATAGTTTTGCTGTTTAAGATGCCAGGTATTTTAGTTGAAAGTATGTCATGTGTTTTCCTACAGTATAATTTTTTACTCAATTTTTTTTTGTTTTCTAAAATGCATTTGCCTGCGGGCGCCAACACCTTCCTTCAATTTTTTTTTTTATGTAACTAGTTGAATTTTTGGTAAAAAATTTGTGAACATTGACAACCTGATGCCCTCTAAATAATCCATCATTAATTAAATAAATATTTTGAATAGTTTTTCTGTTTAAGATGCCAGGCATTTTAGTTGAAACTATGTCATGTGTTTTCCTACAGTATAATTTTTTTCTAAATTTTTTTTTGTTTTCTAAAATGCATTTGCCTGCGGGCGCCAACACCTTCCTTCAATTTTCTTTTTTATGTAACTAGTTGAATTTTTGGTAAAAAATTTGTGAACATTGACAACCTGATGCCCTCTAAATAATCCATCATTAATTAAATAAATATTTTGAATAGTTTTGCTGTTTAAGATGCCAGGCATTTTAGTTGAAAGTATGTCATGTGTTTTCCTACAGTATAAATTTTTACTCAATTTTTTTTTGTTTTCTAAAATGCATTTGCCTGCGGGCGCCAACACCTTCCTTCAATTTTTTTTTTAGTTATAATGTAACTAGTTGAATTATTTCATTGACTTGAATATTGACAACCTGAAGCCCAAAAAATAATCCATCATTAATGAAATAAAAATGTTGAATAGTTTTGCTGTTTAAGATGCCAGGCATTTTAGTTGAAAGTATGTCATGTGTTTTCCTACAGTATAATTTTTTACTCAATTTTTTTTTGTTTTCTAAAATGCATTTGCCTGCGGGCGCCAACACCTTCCTTCAATTTTTTTTTTTTATGTAACTAGTTGAATTTTTGGTAAAAAATTTGTGAACATTGACAACCTGAAGCCCAAAAAATAATCCATCATTAATGAAATAAAAATGTTGAATAGTTTTGCTGTTTAAGATGCCAGGCATTTTAGTTGAAACTATGTCATGTGTTTTCCTACAGTATAATTATTATCTAAATTTTTTTTTGTTTTCTAAAATGCATTTGCCTGCGGGCGCCAACACCTTCCTTCAATTTTTTTTTTATGTAACTAGTTGAATTTTTGGTAAAAAATTTGTGAACATTGACAACCTGATGCCCTCTAAATAATCCATCATTAATTAAATAAATATTTTGAATAGTCTTTCTGTTTAAGATGCCAGGCATTTTAGTTGAAACTATGTCATGTGTTTTCCTACAGTATAATTTTTTTCTAAATTTTTTTTTGTTTTCTAAAATGCATTTGCCTGCGGGCGCCAACACCTTCCTTCAATTTTTTTTTTATGTAACTAGTTGAATTTTTGGTAAAAAATTTGTGAACATTGACAACCTGATGCCCTCTAAATAATCCATCATTAATTAAATAAATATTTTGAATAGTTTTTCTGTTTAAGATGCCAGGCATTTTAGTTGAAACTATGTCATGTGTTTTCCTACAGTATAATTATTATCTAAATTTTTTTTTGTTTTCTAAAATGCATTTGCCTGCAGGCGCCAACACCTTCCTTCAATTTTTTTTTTTTATGTAACTAGTTGAATTTTTGGTAAAAAATTTGTGAACATTGACAACCTGAAGCCCAAAAAATAATCCATCATTAATGAAATAAAAATGTTGAATAGTTTTGCTGTTTAAGATGCCAGGCATTTTAGTTGAAAGTATGTCATGTGTTTTCCTACAGTATAATTTTTTACTCAATTTTTTTTTGTTTTCTAAAATGCATTTGCCTGTGGGCGCCAACACCTTCCTTCAATTTTTTTTTTTTTATGTAACTATAGTTAAATTTTTGGTAAAAAATTTGTGAACATTGACAACCTGATGCCCTCTAAATAATCCATCATTAATTAAATAAATATTTTGAATAGTTTTTCTGTTTAAGATGCCAGGCATTTTAGTTGAAACTATGTCATGTGTTTTCCTACAGTATAATTTTTTTCTAAATTTTTTTTTGTTTTCTAAAATGCATTTGCCTGCGGGCGCCAACACCTTCCTTCAATTTTCTTTTTTATGTAACTAGTTGAATTTTTGGTAAAAAATTTGTGAACATTGACAACCTGATGCCCTCTAAATAATCCATCATTAATTAAATAAATATTTTGAATAGTTTTTCTGTTTAAGATGCCAGGCATTTTAGTTGAAACTATGTCATGTGTTTTCCTACAGTATAATTTTTTTCTAATTTTTTTTTTGTTTTCTAAAATGCATTTGCCTGCGGGCGCCAACACTTTCCTTCAATTTTTTTTTTAGTAATAATGTAACTAGTTGAATTTTTTGTATATACTTTTTGAACATTGACAACCTTATGCCCTCTGAGTAACACATCATTAATTAAATTAATATTTTGAATAGTTTTTTCTGTTAAAGATTCTGGACATTTTAGTTGAAACTATGTCATGTGTTTTCCTACAGTATAATTATTATCTAAATTTTTTTTTGTTTTCTAAAATGCATTTGCCTGCAGGCGCCAACACCTTCCTTCAATTTTTTTTTTTTATGTAACTAGTTGAATTTTTGGTAAAAAATTTGTGAACATTGACAACCTGAAGCCCAAAAAATAATCCATCATTAATGAAATAAAAATGTTGAATAGTTTTGCTGTTTAAGATGCCAGGCATTTTAGTTGAAAGTATGTCATGTGTTTTCCTACAGTATAATTTTTTACTCAATTTTTTTTTTGTTTTCTAAAATGCATTTGCCTGCAGGCGCCAACACCTTCCTTCAATTTTTTTTTTTTTATGTAACTATAGTTAAATTTTTGGTAAAAAATTAGTGAACATTGACAACCTGATGCCCTCTAAATAATCCATCATTAATTAAATAAATATTTTGAATAGTTTTTCTGTTTAAGATGCCAGGCATTTTAGTTGAAACTATGTCATGTGTTTTCCTACAGTATAATTTTTTTCTAAATTTTTTTTTGAATAGTTTTCCGTATTAAGATGCCAGGCATTTTAGTTGAAAGTATGTCATGTGTTTTCCTACAGTATAATTTTTTACTCAATTTTTTTTTGTTTTCTAAAATGCATTTGCCTGCGGGCGCCAACACCTTCCTTCAATTTTTTTTTTAGTTATAATGTAACTAGTTGAATTATTTCATTGACTTGAATATTGACAACCTGAAGCCCAAAAAATAATCCATCATTAATGAAATAAAAATGTTGAATAGTTTTGCTGTTTAAGATGCCAGGTATTTTAGTTGAAAGTATGTCATGTGTTTTCCTACAGTATAATTTTTTACTCAATTTTTTTTTGTTTTCTAAAATGCATTTGCCTGCGGGCGCCAACACCTTCCTTCAATTTTTTTTTTTATGTAACTAGTTGAATTTTTGGTAAAAAATTTGTGAACATTGACAACCTGATGCCCTCTAAATAATCCATCATTAATTAAATAAATATTTTGAATAGTTTTTCTGTTTAAGATGCCAGGCATTTTAGTTGAAACTATGTCATGTGTTTTCCTACAGTATAATTTTTTTCTAAATTTTTTTTTGTTTTCTAAAATGCATTTGCCTGCGGGCGCCAACACCTTCCTTCAATTTTCTTTTTTATGTAACTAGTTGAATTTTTGGTAAAAAATTTGTGAACATTGACAACCTGATGCCCTCTAAATAATCCATCATTAATTAAATAAATATTTTGAATAGTTTTTCTGTTTAAGATGCCAGGCATTTTAGTTGAAACTATGTCATGTGTTTTCCTACAGTATAATTTTTTTCTAATTTTTTTTTTGTTTTCTAAAATGCATTTGCCTGCGGTCGCCAACACCTTCCTTCAATTTTTTTTTTTTTATGTAACTAGTTGAATTTTTGGTAAAAAATTTGTGAACATTGACAACCTGATGCCATCTAAATAATCCATCATTAATTAAATAAATATTTTGAATAGTTTTTCTGTTTAAGATGCCAGGAATTTTAGTTGAAACTATGTCATGTGTTTTCCTACAGTATAATTTTTTTCTAATTTTTTTTTTGTTTTCAAAAATGCATTTGCCTGCGGGCGCCAACACCTTCCTTCAATTTTTTTTTTAGTTATAATGTAACTAGTCGAATTATTTCATTGACTTGAATATTGACAACCTGAAGCCCAAAAAATAATCCATCATTAATGAAATAAAAATGTTGAATAGTTTTGCTGTTTAAGATGCCAGGCATTTTAGTTGAAAGTATGTCATGTGTTTTCCTACAGTATAATTTTTTACTCAATTTTTTTTTGTTTTCTAAAATGCATTTGCCTGCGGGCGCCAACACCTTCCTTCAATTTTTTTTTTTTTATGTAACTATAGTTGAATTTTTGGTAAAAAAATTGTGAACATTGACAACCTGATGCCCTCTAAATAATCCATCATTAATTAAATAAATATTTTGAATAGTTTTTCTGTTTAAGATGCCAGGCATTTTAGTTGAAACTATGTCATGTGTTTTCCTACACTATAATTTTTTTCTAATTTTTTTTTTGTTTTCTAAAATGCATTTGCCTGCGGGCGCCAACACTTTCCTTCAATTTTTTTTTTAGTAATAATGTTACTAGTTGAATTTTTTGTATATACTTTTTGAACATTGACAACCTTATGCCCTCTGAGTAACACATCATTAATTAAATTAATATTTTGAATAGTTTTTTCTGTTTAAGATTCTGGACATTTTAGTTTGTAGTTTGTTATGTGTTTTCACACAATAAAATTTATTTAAAATTTTATTTGTTTTCTAAAATGCATTTGCCTGCGGGCGCCAACACCCTCCTTCAATTTTTTTTTTTTTTTATGTGACTAGTTGAATTTTTTCATTGACTTGAATATTGACAACCTAAAGCCCAAAAAATAATCCATCATTAATGAAATAAAAATGTTGAATAGTTTTGCTGTTTAAGATGCCAGGCATTTTAGTTGAAAGTATGTCATGTGTTTTCCTACAGTATAAATTTTTACTCAATTTTTTTTTGTTTTCTAAAATGCATTTGCCTGCGGGCGCCAACACCTTCCTTCAATTTTTTTTTTAGTTATAATGTAACTAGTTGAATTATTTCATTGACTTGAATATTGACAAACTGAAGCCCAAAAAATAATCCATCATTAATGAAATAAAAATGTTGAATAGTTTTGCTGTTTAAGATGCCAGGCATTTTAGTTGAAAGTATGTCATGTGTTTTCCTACAGTATAATTTTTTACTCAATTTTTTTTTGTTTTCTAAAATGTATTTGCCTGCGGGCGCCAACACCTTCCTTCAATTTTTTTTTTTTTATGTAACTATAGTTGAATTTTTGGTAAAAAATTTGTGAACATTGACAACCTGATGCCCTCTAAATAATCCATCATTAATTAAATAAATATTTTGAATAGTTTTTCTGTTTAAGATGCCAGGCATTTTAGTTGAAACTATGTCATGTGTTTTCCTACACTATAATTTTTTTCTAATTTTTTTTTTGTTTTCTAAAATGCATTTGCCTGCGGGCGTCAACACTTTCCTTAAATTTTTTTTTTAGTAATAATGTACCTATTTGAATTTTTTGTATATACTTTTTGAACATTGACAACCTTATGACCTCTGAGTAACACATCATTAATTAAATTAATATTTTGAATAGTTTTTTCTGTTTAAGATTCTGGACATTTTAGTTTGTAGTTTGTTATGTGTTTTCACACAATATAATTTATTTAAAATTTTATTTGTTTTCTAAAATGCATTTGCCTGCGGGCGCCAACACCTTCCTTCAATTTTTTTTTTTTTTATGTAACTAGTTGAATTTTTTCATTGACTTGAATATTGACAACCTGCAGCCCAAAAAATAATCCATCATTAATGAAATAAAAATGTTAAATAGTTTTGCTGTTTAAGATGCCAGGCATTTTAGTTGAAACTATGACATGTGTTTTCCTACAGTTTAATTTTTTACTCAATTTTTTTTTGTTTTCTAAAATGCATTTGCCTGCGGGCGCCAACACCTTCATTCAATTTTTTTTTTTTTATGTTACTAGTTGAATTTTTGGTAAAAAATTTGTGAACATTGACAACCTGATTCCCTCTAAATAATCCATCATTAATTAAATAAATATTTTGAATAGTTTTTCTGTTTAAGATGCCAGACATTTTAGTTGAAACTATGTCATGTGTTTTCCTACAGTATAATTATTTTCTCAATTTTTTTTTGTTTTGTAAAATGCATTTGCCTGCGGGAGCCAACACCTTCCTTCAATTTTTTTTTTAGTTATAATGTAACTAGTTGAATTATTTCATTGACTTGAATATTGACAAACTGAAGCCCAAAAAATAATCCATCATTAATGAAATAAAAATGTTGAATAGTTTTCCGTATTAACATGCCAGGCATTTTAGTTGAAAGTATGTCATGTGTTTTCCTACAGTATAATTTTTTACTCAATTTTTTTTTGTTTTCTAAAATGCATTTGCCTGCGGGCGCCAACACCTTCCTTCAATTTTTTTTTTAGTTATAATGTAACTAGTTGAATTATTTCATTGACTTGAATATTGACAACCTGAAGCCCAAAAAATAATCCATCATTAATGAAATAAAAATGTTGAATAGTTTTGCTGTTTAAGATGCCAGGTATTTTAGTTGAAAGTATGTCATGTGTTTTCCTACAGTATAATTTTTTACTCAATTTTTTTTTGTTTTCTAAAATGCATTTGCCTGCGGGCGCCAACACCTTCCTTCAATTTTTTTTTTTATGTAACTAGTTGAATTTTTGGTAAAAAATTTGTGAACATTGACAACCTGATGCCCTCTAAATAATCCATCATTAATTAAATAAATATTTTGAATAGTTTTTCTGTTTAAGATGCCAGACATTTTAGTTGAAACTATGTCATGTGTTTTCCTACAGTATAATTATTTTCTCAATTTTTTTTTGTTTTGTAAAATGCATTTGCCTGCGGGAGCCAACACCTTCCTTCAATTTTTTTTTTAGTTATAATGTAACTAGTTGAATTATTTCATTGACTTGAATATTGACAAACTGAAGCCCAAAAAATAATCCATCATTAATGAAATAAAAATGTTGAATAGTTTTCCGTATTAACATGCCAGGCATTTTAGTTGAAAGTATGTCATGTGTTTTCCTACAGTATAATTTTTTACTCAATTTTTTTTTGTTTTCTAAAATGCATTTGCCTGCGGGCGCCAACACCTTCCTTCAATTTTTTTTTTAGTTATAATGTAACTAGTTGAATTATTTCATTGACTTGAATATTGACAACCTGAAGCCCAAAAAATAATCCATCATTAATGAAATAAAAATGTTGAATAGTTTTGCTGTTTAAGATGCCAGGTATTTTAGTTGAAAGTATGTCATGTGTTTTCCTACAGTATAATTTTTTACTCAATTTTTTTTTGTTTTCTAAAATGCATTTGCCTGCGGGCGCCAACACCTTCCTTCAATTTTTTTTTTTATGTAACTAGTTGAATTTTTGGTAAAAAATTTGTGAACATTGACAACCTGATGCCCTCTAAATAATCCATCATTAATTAAATAAATATTTTGAATAGTTTTTCTGTTTAAGATGCCAGGCATTTTAGTTGAAACTATGTCATGTGTTTTCCTACAGTATAATTTTTTTCTAATTTTTTTTTTGTTTTCTAAAATGCATTTGCCTGCGGGCGCCAACACTTTCCTTCAATTTTTTTTTTAGTAATAATGTAACTAGTTGAATTTTTTGTATATACTTTTTGAACATTGACAACCTTATGCCCTCTGAGTAACACATCATTAATTAAATTAATATTTTGAATAGTTTTTTCTGTTTAAGATTCTGGACATTTTAGTTGAAACTATGTCATGTGTTTTCCTACAGTATAATTATTATCTAAATTTTTTTTTGTTTTCTAAAATGCATTTGCCTGCAGGCGCCAACACCTTCCTTCAATTTTTTTTTTTTTATGTAACTAGTTGAATTTTTGGTAAAAAATTTGTGAACATTGACAACCTGAAGCCCAAAAAATAATCCATCATTAATGAAATAAAAATGTTGAATAGTTTTGCTGTTTAAGATGCCAGGCATTTTAGTTGAAAGTATGTCATGTGTTTTCCTACAGTATAATTTTTTACTCAATTTTTTTTTTGTTTTCTAAAATGCATTTGCCTGCGGGCGCCAACACCTTCCTTCAATTTTTTTTTTTTTATGTAACTATAGTTAAATTTTTGGTAAAAAATTAGTGAACATTGACAACCTGATGCCCTCTAAATAATCCATCATTAATTAAATAAATATTTTGAATAGTTTTTCTGTTTAAGATGCCAGGCATTTTAGTTGAAACTATGTCATGTGTTTTCCTACAGTATAATTTTTTTCTAAATTTTTTTTTGTTTTCTAAAATGCATTTGCCTGCGGGCGCCAACACCTTCCTTCAATTTTCTTTTTTATGTAACTAGTTGAATTTTTGGTAAAAAATTTGTGAACATTGACAACCTTATGCCCTCTGAGTAACACATCATTAATTAAATTAATATTTTGAATAGTTTTTTCTGTTTAAGATTCTGGACATTTTAGTTGAAACTATGTCATGTGTTTTCCTACAGTATAATTATTATCTAAATTTTTTTTTGTTTTCTAAAATGCATTTGCCTGCAGGCGCCAACACCTTCCTTCAATTTTTTTTTTTTATGTAACTAGTTGAATTTTTGGTAAAAAATTTGTGAACATTGACAACCTGAAGCCCAAAAAATAATCCATCATTAATGAAATAAAAATGTTGAATAGTTTTGCTGTTTAAGATGCCAGGCATTTTAGTTGAAAGTATGTCATGTGTTTTCCTACAGTATAAATTTTTACTCAATTTTTTTTTGTTTTCTAAAATGCATTTGCCTGCGGGCGCCAACACCTTCCTTCAATTTTTTTTTTAGTTATAATGTAACTAGTTGAATTATTTCATTGACTTGAATATTGACAAACTGAAGCCCAAAAAATAATCCATCATTAATGAAATAAAAATGTTGAATAGTTTTGCTGTTTAAGATGCCAGGCATTTTAGTTGAAAGTATGTCATGTGTTTTCCTACAGTATAATTTTTTACTCAATTTTTTTTTGTTTTCTAAAATGTATTTGCCTGCGGGCGCCAACACCTTCCTTAAATTTTTTTTTTTTTATGTAACTATAGTTGAATTTTTGGTAAAAAATTTGTGAACATTGACAACCTGATGCCCTCTAAATAATCCATCATTAATTAAATAAATATTTTGAATAGTTTTTCTGTTTAAGATGCCAGGCATTTTAGTTGAAACTATGTCATGTGTTTTCCTACACTATAATTTTTTTCTAATTTTTTTTTTGTTTTCTAAAATGCATTTGCCTGCGGGCGTCAACACTTTCCTTAAATTTTTTTTTTAGTAATAATGTACCTATTTGAATTTTTTGTATATACTTTTTGAACATTGACAACCTTATGACCTCTGAGTAACACATCATTAATTAAATTAATATTTTGAATAGTTTTTTCTGTTTAAGATTCTGGACATTTTAGTTTGTAGTTTGTTATGTGTTTTCACACAATATAATTTATTTAAAATTTTATTTGTTTTCTAAAATGCATTTGCCTGCGGGCGCCAACACCTTCCTTCAATTTTTTTTTTTTTTATGTAACTAGTTGAATTTTTTCATTGACTTGAATATTGACAACCTGAAGCCCAAAAAATAATCCATCATTAATGAAATAAAAATGTTAAATAGTTTTGCTGTTTAAGATGCCAGGCATTTTAGTTGAAACTATGACATGTGTTTTCCTACAGTTTAATTTTTTACTCAATTTTTTTTTGTTTTCTAAAATGCATTTGCCTGCGGGCGCCAACACCTTCATTCAATTTTTTTTTTTTATGTTACTAGTTGAATTTTTGGTAAAAAATTTGTGAACATTGACAACCTGATGCCCTCTAAATAATCCATCATTAATTAAATAAATATTTTGAATAGTTTTTCTGTTTAAGATGCCAGACATTTTAGTTGAAACTATGTCATGTGTTTTCCTACAGTATAATTATTTTCTCAATTTTTTTTTGTTTTGTAAAATGCATTTGCCTGCGGGAGCCAACACCTTCCTTCAATTTTTTTTTTAGTTATAATGTAACTAGTTGAATTATTTCATTGACTTGAATATTGACAAACTGAAGCCCAAAAAATAATCCATCATTAATGAAATAAAAATGTTGAATAGTTTTCCGTATTAAGATGCCAGGCATTTTAGTTGAAAGTATGTCATGTGTTTTCCTACAGTATAATTTTTTACTCAATTTTTTTTTGTTTTCTAAAATGCATTTGCCTGCGGGCGCCAACACCTTCCTTCAATTTTTTTTTTAGTTATAATGTAACTAGTTGAATTATTTCATTGACTTGAATATTGACAACCTGAAGCCCAAAAAATAATCCATCATTAATGAAATAAAAATGTTGAATAGTTTTGCTGTTTAAGATGCCAGGTATTTTAGTTGAAAGTATGTCATGTGTTTTCCTACAGTATAATTTTTTACTCAATTTTTTTTTGTTTTCTAAAATGCATTTGCCTGCGGGCGCCAACACCTTCCTTCAATTTTTTTTTTTATGTAACTAGTTGAATTTTTGGTAAAAAATTTGTGAACATTGACAACCTGATGCCCTCTAAATAATCCATCATTAATTAAATAAATATTTTGAATAGTTTTTCTGTTTAAGATGCCAGGCATTTTAGTTGAAACTATGTCATGTGTTTTCCTACAGTATAATTTTTTTCTAAATTTTTTTTTGTTTTCTAAAATGCATTTGCCTGCGGGCGCCAACACCTTCCTTCAATTTTCTTTTTTATGTAACTAGTTGAATTTTTGGTAAAAAATTTGTGAACATTGACAACCTGATGCCCTCTAAATAATCCATCATTAATTAAATAAATATTTTGAATAGTTTTTCTGTTTAAGATGCCAGGCATTTTAGTTGAAACTATGTCATGTGTTTTCCTACAGTATTATTTTTTTCTAATTTTTTTTTTGTTTTCTAAAATGCATTTGCCTGCGGGCGCCAACACTTTCCTTCAATTTTTTTTTTAGTAATAATGTAACTAGTTGAATTTTTTGTATATACTTTTTGAACATTGACAACCTTATGCCCTCTGAGTAACACATCATTAATTAAATTAATATTTTGAATAGTTTTTTCTGTTTAAGATTCTGGACATTTTAGTTTGTAGTTTGTTATGTGTTTTCACACAATATAATTTATTTAAAATTTTATTTGTTTTCTAAAATGCATTTGCCTGCGGGCGCCAACACCCTCCTTCAATTTTTTTTTTTTTTATGTGACTAGTTGAA
Source organism: Metopolophium dirhodum (assembly GCF_019925205.1). NCBI lineage: Eukaryota > Metazoa > Arthropoda > Insecta > Hemiptera > Aphididae > Metopolophium > Metopolophium dirhodum. The sequence continues at coordinate 9,511,595 of NC_083566.1, forward strand.
TTTTTTCATTGACTTGAATATTGACAACCTGAAGCCCAAAAAATAATCCATCATTAATGAAATAAAAATGTTGAATAGTTTTGCTGTTTAAGATGCCAGGCATTTTAGTTGAAAGTATGTCATGTGTTTTCCTACAGTATAATTTATTACTCAATTTTTTTTTTGTTTTCTAAAATGCATTTGCCTGCGGGCGCCAACACCTTCCTTCAATTTTTTTTTTTTTATGTAACTAGTTGAATTTTTGGTAAAAAATTTGTGAACATTGACAACCTGATGCCATCTAAATAATCCATCATTAATTAAATAAATATTTTGAATAGTTTTTCTGTTTAAGATGCCAGGAATTTTAGTTGAAACTATGTCATGTGTTTTCCTACAGTATAATTTTTTTCTAATTTTTTTTTTGTTTTCAAAAATGCATTTGCCTGCGGGCGCCAACACCTTCCTTCAATTTTTTTTTTAGTTATAATGTAACTAGTCGAATTATTTCATTGACTTGAATATTGACAACCTGAAGCCCAAAAAATAATCCATCATTAATGAAATAAAAATGTTGAATAGTTTTGCTGTTTAAGATGCCAGGCATTTTAGTTGAAAGTATGTCATGTGTTTTCCTACAGTATAATTTTTTACTCAATTTTTTTTTGTTTTCTAAAATGCATTTGCCTGCGGGCGCCAACACCTTCCTTCAATTTTTTTTTTTTTATGTAACTATAGTTGAATTTTTGGTAAAAATATTGTGAACATTGACAACCTGATGCCCTCTAAATAATCCATCATTAATTAAATAAATATTTTGAATAGTTTTTCTGTTTAAGATGCCAGGCATTTTAGTTGAAACTATGTCATGTGTTTTCCTACACTATAATTTTTTTCTAATTTTTTTTTTGTTTTCTAAAATGCATTTGCCTGCGGGCGCCAACACTTTCCTTCAATTTTTTTTTTAGTAATAATGTAACTAGTTGAATTTTTTGTATATACTTTTTGAACATTGACAACCTTATGCCCTCTGAGTAACACATCATTAATTAAATTAATATTTTGAATAGTTTTTTCTGTTTAAGATTCTGGACATTTTAGTTTGTAGTTTGTTATGTGTTTTCACACAATAAAATTTATTTAAAATTTTATTTGTTTTCTAAAATGCATTTGCCTGCGGGCGCCAACACCCTCCTTCAATTTTTTTTTTTTTATGTGACTAGTTGAATTTTTTCATTGACTTGAATATTGACAACCTAAAGCCCAAAAAATAATCCATCATTAATGAAATAAAAATGTTGAATAGTTTTGCTGTTTAAGATGCCAGGCATTTTAGTTGAAAGTATGTCATGTGTTTTCCTACAGTATAAATTTTTACTCAATTTTTTTTTGTTTTCTAAAATGCATTTGCCTGCGGGCGCCAACACCTTCCTTCAATTTTTTTTTTAGTTATAATGTAACTAGTTGAATTATTTCATTGACTTGAATATTGACAAACTGAAGCCCAAAAAATAATCCATCATTAATGAAATAAAAATGTTGAATAGTTTTGCTGTTTAAGATGCCAGGCATTTTAGTTGAAAGTATGTCATGTGTTTTCCTACAGTATAATTTTTTACTCAATTTTTTTTTGTTTTCTAAAATGTATTTGCCTGCGGGCGCCAACACCTTCCTTCAATTTTTTTTTTTTTATGTAACTATAGTTGAATTTTTGGTAAAAAATTTGTGAACATTGACAACCTGATGCCCTCTAAATAATCCATCATTAATTAAATAAATATTTTGAATAGTTTTTCTGTTTAAGATGCCAGGCATTTTAGTTGAAACTATGTCATGTGTTTTCCTACACTATAATTTTTTTCTAATTTTTTTTTTGTTTTCTAAAATGCATTTGCCTGCGGGCGTCAACACTTTCCTTAAATTTTTTTTTTAGTAATAATGTACCTATTTGAATTTTTTGTATATACTTTTTGAACATTGACAACCTTATGACCTCTGAGTAACACATCATTAATTAAATTAATATTTTGAATAGTTTTTTCTGTTTAAGATTCTGGACATTTTAGTTTGTAGTTTGTTATGTGTTTTCACACAATATAATTTATTTAAAATTTTATTTGTTTTCTAAAATGCATTTGCCTGCGGGCGCCAACACCTTCCTTCAATTTTTTTTTTTTTTATGTAACTAGTTGAATTTTTTCATTGACTTGAATATTGACAACCTGAAGCCCAAAAAATAATCCATCATTAATGAAATAAAAATGTTAAATAGTTTTGCTGTTTAAGATGCCAGGCATTTTAGTTGAAACTATGACATGTGTTTTCCTACAGTTTAATTTTTTACTCAATTTTTTTTTGTTTTCTAAAATGCATTTGCCTGCGGGCGCCAACACCTTCATTCAATTTTTTTTTTTTTATGTTACTAGTTGAATTTTTGGTAAAAAATTTGTGAACATTGACAACCTGATGCCCTCTAAATAATCCATCATTAATTAAATAAATATTTTGAATAGTTTTTCTGTTTAAGATGCCAGACATTTTAGTTGAAACTATGTCATGTGTTTTCCTACACTATAATTTTTTTCTAATTTTTTTTTTGTTTTCTAAAATGCATTTGCCTGCGGGCGCCAACACTTTCCTTCAATTTTTTTTTTAGTAATAATGTAACTAGTTGAATTTTTTGTATATACTTTTTGAACATTGACAACCTTATGCCCTCTGAGTAACACATCATTAATTAAATTAATATTTTGAATAGTTTTTTCTGTTTAAGATTCTGGACATTTTAGTTTGTAGTTTGTTATGTGTTTTCACACAATAAAATTTATTTAAAATTTTATTTGTTTTCTAAAATGCATTTGCCTGCGGGCGCCAACACCCTCCTTCAATTTTTTTTTTTTTTATGTGACTAGTTGAATTTTTTCATTGACTTGAATATTGACAACCTAAAGCCCAAAAAATAATCCATCATTAATGAAATAAAAATGTTGAATAGTTTTGCTGTTTAAGATGCCAGGCATTTTAGTTGAAAGTATGTCATGTGTTTTCCTACAGTATAAATTTTTACTCAATTTTTTTTTGTTTTCTAAAATGCATTTGCCTGCGGGCGCCAACACCTTCCTTCAATTTTTTTTTTAGTTATAATGTAACTAGTTGAATTATTTCATTGACTTGAATATTGACAAACTGAAGCCCAAAAAATAATCCATCATTAATGAAATAAAAATGTTGAATAGTTTTGCTGTTTAAGATGCCAGGCATTTTAGTTGAAAGTATGTCATGTGTTTTCCTACAGTATAATTTTTTACTCAATTTTTTTTTGTTTTCTAAAATGTATTTGCCTGCGGGCGCCAACACCTTCCTTCAATTTTTTTTTTTTTATGTAACTATAGTTGAATTTTTGGTAAAAAATTTGTGAACATTGACAACCTGATGCCCTCTAAATAATCCATCATTAATTAAATAAATATTTTGAATAGTTTTTCTGTTTAAGATGCCAGGCATTTTAGTTGAAACTATGTCATGTGTTTTCCTACACTATAATTTTTTTCTAATTTTTTTTTTGTTTTCTAAAATGCATTTGCCTGCGGGCGCCAACACCTTCCTTCAATTTTTTTTTTTATGTAACTAGTTGAATTTTTGGTAAAAAATTTGTGAACATTGACAACCTGATGCCCTCTAAATAATCCATCATTAATTAAATAAATATTTTGAATAGTTTTTCTGTTTAAGATGCCAGGCATTTTAGTTGAAACTATGTCATGTGTTTTCCTACACTATAATTTTTTTCTAATTTTTTTTTTGTTTTTTAAAATGCATTTGCCTGCGGGCGCCAACACTTTCCTTCAATTTTTTTTTTAGTAATAATGTAACTAGTTGAATTTTTTGTATATACTTTTTGAACATTGACAACCTTATGCCCTCTGAGTAACACATCATTAATTAAATTAATATTTTGAATAGTTTTTTCTGTTTAAGATTCTGGACATTTTAGTTTGTAGTTTGTTATGTGTTTTCACACAATATAATTTATTTAAAATTTTATTTGTTTTCTAAAATGCATTTGCCTGCGGGCGCCAACACCCTCTTTCAATTTTTTTTTTTTTATGTGACTAGTTGAATTTTTTCATTGACTTGAATATTGACAACCTGAAGCCCAAAAAATAATCCATCATTAATGAAATAAAAATGTTGAATAGTTTTGCTGTTTAAGATGCCAGGCATTTTAGTTGAAAGTATGTCATGTGTTTTCCTACAGTATAATTTTTTACTCAATTTTTTTTTGTTTTCTAAAATGCATTTGCCTGCGGGCGCCAACACCTTCCTTCAATTTTTTTTTTTTTTGGTAACTAGTTGAATTTTTGGTAAAAAATTTGTGAACATTGACAACCTGATGCCCTCTAAATAATCCATCATTAATTAAATAAATATTTTGAATAGTTTTTCTGTTTAAGATGCCAGGAATTTTAGTTGAAACTATGTCATGTGTTTTTCTACAATATAATTTTTTTCTAAATTTTTTTTGTTTTCTAAAATGCATTTGCCTGCGGGCGCCAACACCTTCCTTCAATTTTTTTTTTTTTTTATGTAACTATTTGAAATTTTGGTAAAAAATTTGTGAACATTGACAACCTGATGCCCTCTAAATAATCCATCATTATTTAAATAAATATTTTGAATAGTTTTTCTGTTTAAGATGCCAGAAATTTTAGTTGAAACTATGTCATGTGTTTTCCTACAGTATAATTTTTTTCTAATTTTTTTTTTGTTTACTAAAATGCATTTGCCTGCGGTCGCCAACACCTTCCTTCAAATTTTTTTTTAGTAACAATGTAACTAGTTGAATTTTTTGTATATAGTTTTTGAACATTGACAACCTTATGCCCTCTGAGTAACACATCATTAATTAAATTAATATTTTGAATAGTTTTTTCTGTTTAAGGTTCTGGACATTTAAGTTTGTAGTTTGTTATGTGTTTTCACACAATATAATTTATTTAAAATTTTTTTTGTTTTCTAAAATGCAATTGCCTGCGGGCACCAACACCCTCCTTCAATTTTTTTTTTTTTAATGTAACTAGTTGATTTTTTTCATTGATTTGAATATTGACAACCTGAAGCCCAAAAAATAATCCATCATTAATTAAATAAATATTTTGAATAGTTTTTCTGTTTAAGATGCCACGCATTTTAGTTGGGAATATGTAATATGTTTTCCTACATTATAATTTTTTTCTAAATTTTTTTTGTTTTCTAAAATGCATTTGCCTGCGGGCACCAACACCCTCCTTCAAATTTTTTTTTTGAATTTATCTTTAGGTTATGAATTTGTATACATTTTTTAAACATTGACAACCTGATGCCCTCTGAGTAACACATCATTAATTAAATTAATATTTTGAATAGTTTTTTCTGTTTAAGATTCTGGACATTTAATTTGTAGTTTGTTATGTGTTTTCACACAATATAATTTATTTAAAATTTTTTTTGTTTTCTAAAATGCATTTGCCAGCAGGAAAATGCATTTTAGAAAACAAAAAAAAATTTAGATAATAATTATACTGTAGGAAAACACGTGACATAGTTTCAACTAAAATTCCTGGCATCTTAAACAGAAAAACTATTCAAAATATTTATTTAATTAATGATGGATTATTTAGAGGGCATCAGGTTGTCAATGTTCACAAATTTTTTACCAAAAATTTAACTATAGTTACATAAAAAAAAAAAAATTGAAGGAAGGTGTTGGCGCCCGCAGGCAAATGCATTTTAGAAAACAAAAAAAAATTGAGTAAAAAATTATACTGTAGGAAAACACATGACATACTTTCAACTAAAATGCCTGGCATCTTAAACAGAAAAACTATTCAACATTTTTATTTCATTAATGATGGATTATTTTTTGGGCTTCAGGTTGTCAATATTCAAGTCAATGAAATAATTCAACTAGTTACATTATAACTAAAAAAAAAATTGAAGGAATGTGTTGGCGCCCGCAGGCAAATGCATTTTAGAAAACAAAAAAAAAATTAGAAAAAAATTATACTGTAGGAAAACACATGACATAGTTTCAACTAAAATGCCTGGCATCTTAAACAGAAAAACTATTCAAAATATTTATTTAATTAATGATGGATTATTTAGAGGGCATCAGGTTGTCAATGTTCACAAACTTTTTACCAAAAATTCAACTAGTTACATAAAAAAAAAAATTAAAGGAAGGTGTTGGCGCCCGCAGGCAAATGCATTTTAGAAAACAAAAAAAAATTTAGAAAAAAATTATACTGTAGGAAAACACATGACATAGTTTCAACTAAAATTCCTGGCATCTTAAACAGAAAAACTATTCAAAATATTTATTTAATTAATGATGGATTATTTAGAGGGCATCAGGTTGTCAATGTTCACAAATTTTTTACCAAAAATTCAACTAGTTACATAAAAAAAAAAAAATTGAAGGAAGGTGTTGGCGCCCGCAGGCAAATGCATTTTAGAAAACAAAAAAAAATTGAGTAAAAAATTATACTGTAGGAAATCACATGACATACTTTCAACTAAAATGCCTGGCATCTTAAACAGCAAAACTATTCAACATTTTTATTTCATTAATGATGGATTATTTTTTGGGCTTCAGGTTGTCAATATTCAAGTCAATGAAAAAATTCAACTAGTCACATAAAAAAAAAAAAATTGAAGGAGGGTGTTGGCGCCCGCAGGCACATGCATTTGAGAAAACAAATAAAATTTTAAATAAATTATATTGTGTGAAAACACATAACAAACTACAAACTAAAATGTCCAGAATCTTAAACAGAAAAAACTATTCAAAATATTAATTTAATTAATGATGTGTTACTCAGAGGGCATAAGGTTGTCAATGTTCAAAAAGTATATACAAAAAATTCAAATAGTTACATTATTACTAAAAAAAAAATTGAAGGAAAGTGTTGGCGCCCGCAGGCAAATGCATTTTAGAAAACAAAAAAAAAATTAGAAAAAAATTATACTGTAGGAAAACACATGACATAGTTTCAACTAAAATGCCTGGCATCTTAAACAGAAAAACTATTCAAAATATTTATTTAATTAATGATGGATTATTTAGAGGGCATCAGGTTGTCAATGTTCACAAATTTTTTACCAAAAATTCAACTATAGTTACATAAAAAAAAAAAAATTGAAGGAAGGTGTTGGCGCCTGCAGGCAAATGCATTTTAGAAAACAAAAAAAAATTAAGTAATAAATTATACTGTAGGAAAACACATGACATACTTTCAACTAAAATGCCTGGCATCTTAAACAGCAAAACTATTCAACATTTTTATTTCATTAATGATGAATTATTTTTTGGGCTTCAGGTTGTCAATGTTCAAAAAGTATATACAAAAAATTCAACTAGTTACATAAAAAAAAAAAATTGAAGGAAGGTGTTGGCGCCTGCAGGCAAATGCATTTTAGAAAACAAAAAAAAATTTAGATAATAATTATACTGTAGGAAAACACATGACATAGTTTCAACTAAAATGCCTGGCATCTTAAACAGCAAAACTATTCAACATTTTTATTTCATTAATGATGGATTATTTTTTGGGCTTCAGGTTGTCAATATTCAAGTCAATGAAAAAATTCAACTAGTCACATAAAAAAAAAAAAATTGAAGGAGGGTGTTGGCGCCCGCAGGCACATGCATTGGAGAAAACAAATAAAATTTTAAATAAATTATATTGTGTGAAAACACATAACAAACTACAAACTAAAATGTCCAGAATCTTAAACAGAAAAAACTATTCAAAATATTAATTTAATTAATGATGTGTTACTCAGAGGGCATAAGGTTGTCAATGTTCAAAAAGTATATACAAAAAATTCAAATAGTTACATTATTACTAAAAAAAAAATTGAAGGAAAGTGTTGGCGCCCGCAGGCAAATGCATTTTAGAAAACAAAAAAAAAATTAGAAAAAAATTATACTGTAGGAAAACACATGACATAGTTTCAACTAAAATGCCTGGCATCTTAAACAGAAAAACTATTCAAAATATTTATTTAATTAATGATGGATTATTTAGAGGGCATCAGGTTGTCAATGTTCACAAATTTTTTACCAAAAATTCAACTATAGTTACATAAAAAAAAAAAAATTGAAGGAAGGTGTTGGCGCCTGCAGGCAAATGCATTTTAGAAAACAAAAAAAAATTAAGTAATAAATTATACTGTAGGAAAACACATGACATACTTTCAACTAAAATGCCTGGCATCTTAAACAGCAAAACTATTCAACATTTTTATTTCATTAATGATGAATTATTTTTTGGGCTTCAGGTTGTCAATGTTCAAAAAGTATATACAAAAAATTCAACTAGTTACATAAAAAAAAAAAATTGAAGGAAGGTGTTGGCGCCTGCAGGCAAATGCATTTTAGAAAACAAAAAAAAATTTAGATAATAATTATACTGTAGGAAAACACATGACATAGTTTCAACTAAAATGCCTGGCATCGTAAACAGAAAAACTATTCAAAATATTTATTTAATTAATGATGGATTATTTAGAGGGCATCAGGTTGTCAATGTTCACAAATTTTTTACCAAAAATTTAACTATAGTTACATAAAAAAAAAAAAATTGAAGGAAAGTGTTGGCGCCCGCAGGCAAATGCATTTTAGAAAACAAAAAAAAAATTAGAAAAAAATTATACTGTAGGAAAACACATGACATAGTTTCAACTAAAATGCCTGGCATCTTAAACAGAAAAACTATTCAAAATATTTATTTAATTAATGATGGATTATTTAGAGGGCATCAGGTTGTCAATGTTCACAAACTTTTTACCAAAAATTCAACTAGTTACATAAAAAAAAAAATTGAAGGAAGGTGTTGGCGCCCGCAGGCAAATGCATTTTAGAAAACAAAAAAAAATTTAGAAAAAAATTATACTGTAGGAAAACACATGACATAGTTTCAACTAAAATGCCTGGCATCTTAAACAGAAAAACTATTCAACATTTTTATTTCATTAATGATGGATTATTTTTTGGGCTTCAGGTTGTCAATGTTCAAAAAGTATATACAAAAAATTCAACTAGTTACATAAAAAAAAAAAAATTGAAGGAAGGTGTTGGCGCCTGCAGGCAAATGCATTTTAGAAAACAAAAAAAAATTTAGATAATAATTATACTGTAGGAAAACACATGACATAGTTTCAACTAAAATGCCTGGCATCTTAAACAGAAAAACTATTCAAAATATTTATTTAATTAATGATGGATTATTTAGAGGGCATCAGGTTGTCAATGTTCACAAACTTTTACCAAAAATTCAACTAGTTACATAAAAAAAAAAATTGAAGGAAGGTGTTGGCGCACGCAGGCAAATGCATTTTAGAAAACAAAAAAAAATTTAGAAAAAAATTATACTGTAGGAAAACACATGACATAGTTTCAACTAAAATGCCTGGCATCTTAAACAGAAAAACTATTCAAAATATTTATTTAATTAATGATGGATTATTTAGAGGGCATCAGGTTGTCAATGTTCACAAATTTTTTACCAAAAATTTAACTATAGTTACATAAAAAAAAAAAAATTGAAGGAAGGTGTTGGCGCCCGCAGGCAAATGCATTTTAGAAAACAAAAAAAAATTGAGTAAAAAATTATACTGTAGGAAAACACATGACATACTTTCAACTAAAATGCCTGGCATCTTAAACAGAAAAACTTTTCAACATTTTTATTTCATTAATGATGGATTATTTTTTGGGCTTCAGGTTGTCAATATTCAAGTCAATGAAATAATTCAACTAGTTACATTATAACTAAAAAAAAAATTGAAGGAAGGTGTTGGCGCCCGCAGGCAAATGCATTTTAGAAAACAAAAAAAAATTAGAAAAAAATTATACTGTAGGAAAACACATGACATAGTTTCAACTAAAATTCCTGGCATCTTAAACAGAAAAACTATTCAAAATATTTATTTAATTAATGATGGATTATTTAGAGGGCATCAGGTTGTCAATGTTCACAAATTTTTTACCAAAAATTCAACTAGTTACATAAAAAAAAAAAATTGAAGGAAGGTGTTGGCGCCCGCAGGCAAATGCATTTTAGAAAACAAAAAAAAATTGAGTAAAAAATTATACTGTAGGAAATCACATGACATACTTTCAACTAAAATGCCTGGCATCTTAAACAGCAAAACTATTCAACATTTTTATTTCATTAATGATGGATTATTTTTTGGGCTTCAGGTTGTCAATATTCAAGTCAATGAAAAAATTCAACTAGTCACATAAAAAAAAAAAAATTGAAGGTGGGTGTTGGCGCCCGCAGGCAAATGCATTTTAGAAAACAAATAAAATTTTAAATAAATTATATTGTGTGAAAACACATAACAAACTACAAACTAAAATGTCCAGAATCTTAAACAGAAAAAACTATTCAAAATATTAATTTAATTGATGATGTGTTACTCAGAGGGCATAAGGTTGTCAATGTTCAAAAAGTATATACAAAAAATTCAAATAGTTACATTATTACTAAAAAAAAAATTGAAGGAAAGTGTTGGCGCCCGCAGGCAAATGCATTTTAGAAAACAAAAAAAAATTGAGTAATAAATTATACTGTAGGAAAACACATGACATACTTTCAACTAAAATGCCTGGCATCTTAAACAGCAAAACTATTCAACATTTTTATTTCATTAATGATGAATTATTTTTTGGGCTTCAGGTTGTCAATGTTCAAAAAGTATATACAAAAAATTCAACTAGTTACATAAAAAAAAAAAATTGAAGGAAGGTGTTGGCGCCTGCAGGCAAATGCATTTTAGAAAACAAAAAAAAATTTAGATAATAATTATACTGTAGGAAAACACATGACATAGTTTCAACTAAAATGCCTGGCTTCGTAAACAGAAAAACTATTCAAAATATTTATTTAATTAATGATGGATTATTTAGAGGGCATCAGGTTGTCAATGTTCACAAATTTTTTACCAAAAATTTAACTATAGTTACATAAAAAAAAAAAAATTGAAGGAAAGTGTTGGCGCCCGCAGGCAAATGCATTTTAGAAAACAAAAAAAAAATTAGAAAAAAATTATACTGTAGGAAAACACATGACATAGTTTCAACTAAAATGCCTGGCATCTTAAACAGAAAAACTATTCAAAATATTTATTTAATTAATGATGGATTATTTAGAGGGCATCAGGTTGTCAATGTTCACAAACTTTTTACCAAAAATTCAACTAGTTACATAAAAAAAAAAATTGAAGGAAGGTGTTGGCGCCCGCAGGCAAATGCATTTTAGAAAACAAAAAAAAATTTAGAAAAAAATTATACTGTAGGAAAACACATGACATAGTTTCAACTAAAATGCCTGGCATCTTAAACAGAAAAACTATTCAACATTTTTATTTCATTAATGATGGATTATTTTTTGGGCTTCAGGTTGTCAATGTTCAAAAAGTATATACAAAAAATTCAACTAGTTACATAAAAAAAAAAAATTGAAGGAAGGTGTTGGCGCCTGCAGGCATATGCATTTTAGAAAACAAAAAAAAATTTAGATAATAATTATACTGTAGGAAAACACATGACATAGTTTCAACTAAAATGCCTGGCATCTTAAACAGAAAAACTATTCAAAATATTTATTTAATTAATGATGGATTATTTAGAGGGCATCAGGTTGTCAATGTTCACAAACTTTTACCAAAAATTCAACTAGTTACATAAAAAAAAAAATTGAAGGAAGGTGTTGGCGCCCGCAGGCAAATGCATTTTAGAAAACAAAAAAAAATTTAGAAAAAAATTATACTGTAGGAAAACACATGACATAGTTTCAACTAAAATGCCTGGCATCTTAAACAGAAAAACTATTCAAAATATTTATTTAATTAATGATGGATTATTTAGAGGGCATCAGGTTGTCGATGTTCAAAAAGTATATACAAAAAATTCAACTAGTTACATAAAAAAAAAAAATTGAAGGAAGGTGTTGGCGCCTGCAGGCAAATGCATTTTAGAAAACAAAAAAAAATTTAGATAATAATTATACTGTAGGAAAACACATGACATAGTTTCAACTAAAATGCCTGGCATCGTAAACAGAAAAACTATTCAAAATATTTATTTAATTAATGATGGATTATTTAGAGGGCATCAGGTTGTCAATGTTCACAAATTTTTTACCAAAAATTTAACTATAGTTACATAAAAAAAAAAAAATTGAAGGAAAGTGTTGGCGCCCGCAGGCAAATGCATTTTAGAAAACAAAAAAAAAATTAGAAAAAAATTATACTGTAGGAAAACACATGACATAGTTTCAACTAAAATGCCTGGCATCTTAAACAGAAAAACTATTCAAAATATTTATTTAATTAATGATGGATTATTTAGAGGGCATCAGGTTGTCAATGTTCACAAACTTTTTACCAAAAATTCAACTAGTTACATAAAAAAAAAAATTGAAGGAAGGTGTTGGCGCCCGCAGGCAAATGCATTTTAGAAAACAAAAAAAAATTTAGAAAAAAATTATACTGTAGGAAAACACATGACATAGTTTCAACTAAAATGCCTGGCATCTTAAACAGAAAAACTATTCAACATTTTTATTTCATTAATGATGGATTATTTTTTGGGCTTCAGGTTGTCAATGTTCAAAAAGTATATACAAAAAATTCAACTAGTTACATAAAAAAAAAAAATTGAAGGAAGGTGTTGGCGCCTGCAGGCAAATGCATTTTAGAAAACAAAAAAAAATTTAGATAATAATTATACTGTAGGAAAACACATGACATAGTTTCAACTAAAATGCCTGGCATCTTAAACAGAAAAACTATTCAAAATATTTATTTAATTAATGATGGATTATTTAGAGGGCATCAGGTTGTCAATGTTCACAAACTTTTACCAAAAATTCAATTAGTTACATAAAAAAAAAAATTGAAGGAAGGTGTTGGCGCCCGCAGGCAAATGCATTTTAGAAAACAAAAAAAAATTTAGAAAAAAATTATACTGTAGGAAAACACATGACATAGTTTCAACTAAAATGCCTGGCATCTTAAACAGAAAAACTATTCAAAATATTTATTTAATTAATGATGGATTATTTAGAGGGCATCAGGTTGTCAATGTTCACAAATTTTTTACCAAAAATTTAACTATAGTTACATAAAAAAAAAAAAATTGAAGGAAGGTGTTGGCGCCCGCAGGCAAATGCATTTTAGAAAACAAAAAAAAATTGAGTAAAAAATTATACTGTAGGAAAACACATGACATACTTTCAACTAAAATGCCTGGCATCTTAAACAGAAAAACTTTTCAACATTTTTATTTCATTAATGATGGATTATTTTTTGGGCTTCAGGTTGTCAATATTCAAGTCAATGAAATAATTCAACTAGTTACATTATAACTAAAAAAAAAATTGAAGGAAGGTGTTGGCGCCCGCAGGCAAATGCATTTTAGAAAACAAAAAAAAATTAGAAAAAAATTATACTGTAGGAAAACACATGACATAGTTTCAACTAAAATTCCTGGCATCTTAAACAGAAAAACTATTCAAAATATTTATTTAATTAATGATGGATTATTTAGAGGGCATCAGGTTGTCAATGTTCACAAATTTTTTACCAAAAATTCAACTAGTTACATAAAAAAAAAAAATTGAAGGAAGGTGTTGGCGCCCGCAGGCAAATGCATTTTAGAAAACAAAAAAAAATTGAGTAAAAAATTATACTGTAGGAAATCACATGACATACTTTCAACTAAAATGCCTGGCATCTTAAACAGCAAAACTATTCAACATTTTTATTTCATTAATGATGGATTATTTTTTGGGCTTCAGGTTGTCAATATTCAAGTCAATGAAAAAATTCAACTAGTCACATAAAAAAAAAAAAATTGAAGGTGGGTGTTGGCGCCCGCAGGCAAATGCATTTTAGAAAACAAATAAAATTTTAAATAAATTATATTGTGTGAAAACACATAACAAACTACAAACTAAAATGTCCAGAATCTTAAACAGAAAAAACTATTCAAAATATTAATTTAATTGATGATGTGTTACTCAGAGGGCATAAGGTTGTCAATGTTCAAAAAGTATATACAAAAAATTCAAATAGTTACATTATTACTAAAAAAAAAATTGAAGGAAAGTGTTGGCGCCCGCAGGCAAATGCATTTTAGAAAACAAAAAAAAATTGAGTAATAAATTATACTGTAGGAAAACACATGACATACTTTCAACTAAAATGCCTGGCATCTTAAACAGCAAAACTATTCAACATTTTTATTTCATTAATGATGAATTATTTTTTGGGCTTCAGGTTGTCAATGTTCAAAAAGTATATACAAAAAATTCAACTAGTTACATAAAAAAAAAAAATTGAAGGAAGGTGTTGGCGCCTGCAGGCAAATGCATTTTAGAAAACAAAAAAAAATTTAGATAATAATTATACTGTAGGAAAACACATGACATAGTTTCAACTAAAATGCCTGGCTTCGTAAACAGAAAAACTATTCAAAATATTTATTTAATTAATGATGGATTATTTAGAGGGCATCAGGTTGTCAATGTTCACAAATTTTTTACCAAAAATTTAACTATAGTTACATAAAAAAAAAAAAATTGAAGGAAAGTGTTGGCGCCCGCAGGCAAATGCATTTTAGAAAACAAAAAAAAAATTAGAAAAAAATTATACTGTAGGAAAACACATGACATAGTTTCAACTAAAATGCCTGGCATCTTAAACAGAAAAACTATTCAAAATATTTATTTAATTAATGATGGATTATTTAGAGGGCATCAGGTTGTCAATGTTCACAAACTTTTTACCAAAAATTCAACTAGTTACATAAAAAAAAAAATTGAAGGAAGGTGTTGGCGCCCGCAGGCAAATGCATTTTAGAAAACAAAAAAAAATTTAGAAAAAAATTATACTGTAGGAAAACACATGACATAGTTTCAACTAAAATGCCTGGCATCTTAAACAGAAAAACTATTCAACATTTTTATTTCATTAATGATGGATTATTTTTTGGGCTTCAGGTTGTCAATGTTCAAAAAGTATATACAAAAAATTCAACTAGTTACATAAAAAAAAAAAATTGAAGGAAGGTGTTGGCGCCTGCAGGCAAATGCATTTTAGAAAACAAAAAAAAATTTAGATAATAATTATACTGTAGGAAAACACATGACATAGTTTCAACTAAAATGCCTGGCATCTTAAACAGAAAAACTATTCAAAATATTTATTTAATTAATGATGGATTATTTAGAGGGCATCAGGTTGTCAATGTTCACAAACTTTTACCAAAAATTCAACTAGTTACATAAAAAAAAAAATTGAAGGAAGGTGTTGGCGCCCGCAGGCAAATGCATTTTAGAAAACAAAAAAAAATTTAGAAAAAAATTATACTGTAGGAAAACACATGACATAGTTTCAACTAAAATGCCTGGCATCTTAAACAGAAAAACTATTCAAAATATTTATTTAATTAATGATGGATTATTTAGAGGGCATCAGGTTGTCAATGTTCACAAATTTTTTACCAAAAATTTAACTATAGTTACATAAAAAAAAAAAAATTGAAGGAAGGTGTTGGCGCCCGCAGGCAAATGCATTTTAGAAAACAAAAAAAAATTGAGTAAAAAATTATACTGTAGGAAAACACATGACATACTTTCAACTAAAATGCCTGGCATCTTAAACAGAAAAACTTTTCAACATTTTTATTTCATTAATGATGGATTATTTTTTGGGCTTCAGGTTGTCAATATTCAAGTCAATGAAATAATTCAACTAGTTACATTATAACTAAAAAAAAAATTGAAGGAAGGTGTTGGCGCCCGCAGGCAAATGCATTATAGAAAACAAAAAAAAATTAGAAAAAAATTATACTGTAGGAAAACACATGACATAGTTTCAACTAAAATTCCTGGCATCTTAAACAGAAAAACTATTCAAAATATTTATTTAATTAATGATGGATTATTTAGAGGGCATCAGGTTGTCAATGTTCACAAATTTTTTACCAAAAATTCAACTAGTTACATAAAAAAAAAAAATTGAAGGAAGGTGTTGGCGCCCGCAGGCAAATGCATTTTAGAAAACAAAAAAAAATTGAGTAAAAAATTATACTGTAGGAAATCACATGACATACTTTCAACTAAAATGCCTGGCATCTTAAACAGCAAAACTATTCAACATTTTTATTTCATTAATGATGGATTATTTTTTGGGCTTCAGGTTGTCAATATTCAAGTCAATGAAAAAATTCAACTAGTCACATAAAAAAAAAAAAATTGAAGGTGGGTGTTGGCGCCCGCAGGCAAATGCATTTTAGAAAACAAAAAAAAATTTAGAAAAAAATTATACTGTAGGAAAACACATGACATAGTTTCAACTAAAATGCCTGGCATCTTAAACAGAAAAACTATTCAAAATATTTATTTAATTAATGATGGATTATTTAGAGGGCATCAGGTTGTCAATGTTTACAAATTTTTTACCAAAAATTTAACTATAGTTACATAAAAAAAAAAAAATTGAAGGAAGGTGTTGGCGCCCGCAGGCAAATGCATTTTAGAAAACAAAAAAAAATTGAGTAAAAAATTATACTGTAGGAAAACACATGACATACTTTCAACTAAAATGCCTGGCATCTTAAACAGAAAAACTATTCAACATTTTTATTTCATTAATGATGGATTATTTTTTGGGCTTCAGGTTGTCAATATTCAAGTCAATGAAATAATTCAACTAGTTACATTATAACTAAAAAAAAAATTGAAGGAAGGTGTTGGCGCCCGCAGGCAAATGCATTTTAGAAAACAAAAAAAAAATTAGAAAAAAATTATACTGTAGGAAAACACATGACATAGTTTCAACTAAAATGCCTGGCATCTTAAACAGCATAACTATTCAATATTTTTATTTCATTAATGATGGATTATTTTTTGGGCTTCAGGTTGTCAATATTCAAGTCAATGAAAAAATTCAACTAGTCACATAAAAAAAAAAAAAATTGAAGGAGGGTGTTGGCGCCCGCAGGCAAATGCATTTTAGAAAACAAATAAAATTTTAAATAAATTATATTGTGTGAAAACACATAACAAACTACAAACTAAAATGTCCAGAATCTTAAACAGAAAAAACTATTCAAAATATTAATTTAATTAATGATGTGTTACTCAGAGGGCATAAGGTTGTCAATGTTCAAAAAGTATATACAAAAAATTCAAATAGTTACATTATTACTAAAAAAAAAATTGAAGGAAAGTGTTGGCGCCCGCAGGCAAATGCATTTTAGAAAACAAAAAAAAATTGAGTAAAAAATTAAACTGTAGGAAAACACATGTCATAGTTTCAACTAAAATGCCTGGCATCTTAAACAGCATAACTATTCAATATTTTTATTTCATTAATGATGGATTATTTTTTGGGCTTCAGGTTGTCAATATTCAAGTCAATGAAAAAATTCAACTAGTCACATAAAAAAAAAAAAAATTGAAGGAGGGTGTTGGCGCCCGCAGGCAAATGCATTTTAGAAAACAAATAAAATTTTAAATAAATTATATTGTGTGAAAACACATAACAAACTACAAACTAAAATGTCCAGAATCTTAAACAGAAAAAACTATTCAAAATATCAATTTAATTAATGATGTGTTACTCAGAGGGCATAAGGTTGTCAATGTTCAAAAAGTGTATACAAAAAATTCAACTAGTTACATAAAAAAAAAAAAATTGAAGGAAGGTGTTGGCGCCCGCAGGCAAATGCATTTTAGAAAACAAAAAAAAATTGAGTAAAAAATTATACTGTAGGAAAACACATGACATAGTTTCAACTAAAATGCCTGGCATCTTAAACAGAAAAACTATTCAACATTTTTATTTCATTAATGATGGATTATTTTTTGGGCTTCAGGTTGTCAAGATTCAGTCAATAAAAAAATTCAATTAATTACATAAAAAAAAAAAAAATTTAAGGAAGGTGTTGGCGCCCGCAGGCAAATGCATTTTAGAAAACAAAAAAAAATTGAGTAAAAAATTAAACTGTAGGAAAACACATGTCATAGTTTCAACTAAAATGCCTGGCATCTTAAACAGCATAACTATTCAATATTTTTATCTCATTAATGATGGATTATTTTTTGGGCTTCAGGTTGTCAATATTCAAGTCAATGAAAAAATTCAACTAGTCACATAAAAAAAAAAAAAATTGAAGGAGGGTGTTGGCGCCCGCAGGCAAATGCATTTTAGAAAACAAATAAAATTTTAAATAAATTATATTGTGTGAAAACACATAACAAACTACAAACTAAAATGTCCAGAATCTTAAACAGAAAAAACTATTCAAAATATTAATTTAATTAATGATGTATTATTTTTTGGGCTTCAGGTTGTCGATGTTCACAAATTTTTTACCAAAAATTCAACTAGTTACATAAAAAAAAAAAATTGAAGGAAGGTGTTGGCGCCTGCAGGCAAATGCATTTTAGAAAACAAAATAAAATTTAGATAATAATTATACTGTAGGAAAACACATGACATAGTTTCAACTAAAATGCCTGGCATCTTAAACAGAAAAACTATTCAACATTTTTATTTCATTAATGATGGATTATTTTTTGGGCTTCAGGTTGTCAATGTTCACAAATTTTTTACCAAAAATTCAACTAGTTACATAAAAAAAAAAAATTGAAGGAAGGTGTTGGCGCCTGCAGGCAAATGCATTTTAGAAAACAAAAAAAAATTTAGATAATAATTATACTGTAGGAAAACACATGACATAGTTTCAACTAAAATGCCTGGCATCTTAAACAGAAAAACTATTCAAAATATTTATTTAATTAATGATGGATTATTTAGAGGGCATCAGGTTGTCAATGTTCACAAATTTTTTACCAAAAATTTAACGATAGTTACATAAAAAAAAAAAAATTGAAGGAAGGTGTTGGCGCCCGCAGGCAAATGCATTTTAGAAAACAAAAAAAAATTGAGTAAAAAATTATACTGTAGGAAAACACATGACATACTTTCAACTAAAATGCCTGGCATCTTAAACAGAAAAACTATTCAACATTTTTATTTCATTAATGATGGATTATTTTTTGGGCTTAAGGTTGTCAATATTCAAGTCAATGAAATAATTCAACTAGTTACATTATAACTAAAAAAAAAATTGAAGGAAGGTGTTGGCGCCCGCAGGCAAATGCATTTTAGAAAACAAAAAAAAAATTAGAAAAAAATTATACTGTAGGAAAACACATGACATAGTTTCAACTAAAATTCCTGGCATCTTAAACAGAAAAACTATTCAAAATATTTATTTAATTAATGATGGATTATTTAGAGGGCATCAGGTTGTCAATGTTCACAAATTTTTTACCAAAAATTCAACTAGTTACATAAAAAAAAAAAAATTGAAGGAAGGTGTTGGCGCCTGCAGGCAAATGCATTTTAGAAAACAAAAAAAAATTGAGTAAAAAATTATACTGTAGGAAAACACATGACATAGTTTCAACTAAAATGCCTGGCATCTTAAACAGAAAAACTATTCAAAATATTTATTTAATTAATGATGGATTATTTAGAGGGCTTTAGGTTGTCAATGTTCACAAATTTTTTACCAAAAATTCAACTAGTTACAAAAAAAAAAAAATTGAAGGAAGGTGTTGGCGCCTGCAGGCAAATGCATTTTAGAAAACAAAATAAAATTTAGATAATAATTATACTGTAGGAAAACACATGACATAGTTTCAACTAAAATGCCTGGCATCTTAAACAGAAAAACTATTCAAAATATTTATTTAATTAATGATGGATTATTTAGAGGGCATCAGGTTGTCAATGTTCACAAACTTTTTACCAAAAATTCAACTAGTTACATAAAAAAAAAAATTGAAGGAAGGTGTTGGCGCCCGCAGGCAAATGCATTTTAGAAAACAAAAAAAAATTTAGAAAAAAATTATACTGTAGGAAAACACATGACATAGTTTCAACTAAAATGCCTGGCATCTTAAACAGAAAAACTATTCAACATTTTTATTTCATTAATGATGGATTATTTTTTGGGCTTCAGGTTGTCAATGTTCACAAATTTTTTACCAAAAATTCAACTAGTTACATAAAAAAAAAAAATTGAAGGAAGGTGTTGGCGCCTGCAGGCAAATGCATTTTAGAAAACAAAAAAAAATTTAGATAATAATTATACTGTAGGAAAACACATGACATAGTTTCAACTAAAATGCCTGGCATCTTAAACAGAAAAACTATTCAAAATATTTATTTAATTAATGATGGATTATTTAGAGGGCATCAGGTTGTCAATGTTCACAAATTTTTTACCAAAAATTTAACGATAGTTACATAAAAAAAAAAAAATTGAAGGAAGGTGTTGGCGCCCGCAGGCAAATGCATTTTAGAAAACAAAAAAAAATTGAGTAAAAAATTATACTGTAGGAAAACACATGACATACTTTCAACTAAAATGCCTGGCATCTTAAACAGAAAAACTATTCAACATTTTTATTTCATTAATGATGGATTATTTTTTGGGCTTAAGGTTGTCAATATTCAAGTCAATGAAATAATTCAACTAGTTACATTATAACTAAAAAAAAAATTGAAGGAAGGTGTTGGCGCCCGCAGGCAAATGCATTTTAGAAAACAAAAAAAAAATTAGAAAAAAATTATACTGTAGGAAAACACATGACATAGTTTCAACTAAAATTCCTGGCATCTTAAACAGAAAAACTATTCAAAATATTTATTTAATTAATGATGGATTATTTAGAGGGCTTTAGGTTGTCAATGTTCACAAATTTTTTACCAAAAATTCAACTAGTTACAAAAAAAAAAAAATTGAAGGAAGGTGTTGGCGCCCGCAGGCAAATGCATTTTAGAAAACAAAAAAAAATTGAGTAAAAAATTATACTGTAGGAAAACACATGACATACTTTCAACTAAAATGCCTGGCATCTTAAACAGCAAAACTATTCAACATTTTTATTTCATTAATGATGGATTATTTTTTGGGCTTCAGGTTGTCAAGATTCAGTCAATAAAAAAATTCAATTAATTACATAAAAAAAAAAAAAATTTAAGGAAGGTGTTGGCGCCCGCAGGCAAATGCATTTTAGAAAACAAATAAAATTTTAAATAAATTATATTGTGTGAAAACACATAACAAACTACAAACTAAAATGTCCAGAATCTTAAACAGAAAAAACTATTCAAAATATTAATTTAATTAATGATGGATTATTTTTTGGGCTTCAGGTTGTCAATGTTCACAAATTTTTTACCAAAAATTCAACTAGTTACATAAAAAAAAAAAATTGAAGGAAGGTGTTGGCGCCTGCAGGCAAATGCATTTTAGAAAACAAAAAAAAATTTAGATAATAATTATACTGTAGGAAAACACATGACATAGTTTCAACTAAAATGCCTGGCATCTTAAACAGAAAAACTATTCAAAATATTTATTTAATTAATGATGGATTATTTAGAGGGCATCAGGTTGTCAATGTTCACAAACTTTTTACCAAAAATTCAACTAGTTACATAAAAAAAAAAATTGAAGGAAGGTGTTGGCGCCCGCAGGCAAATGCATTTTAGAAAACAAAAAAAAATTTAGAAAAAAATTATACTGTAGGAAAACACATGACATAGTTTCAACTAAAATGCCTGGCATCTTAAACAGAAAAACTATTCAACATTTTTATTTCATTAATGATGGATTATTTTTTGGGCTTCAGGTTGTCAATGTTCACAAATTTTTTACCAAAAATTCAACTAGTTACATAAAAAAAAAAAATTGAAGGAAGGTGTTGGCGCCTGCAGGCAAATGCATTTTAGAAAACAAAAAAAAATTTAGATAATAATTATACTGTAGGAAAACACATGACATAGTTTCAACTAAAATGCCTGGCATCTTAAACAGAAAAACTATTCAAAATATTTATTTAATTAATGATGGATTATTTAGAGGGCATCAGGTTGTCAATGTTCACAAATTTTTTACCAAAAATTTAACGATAGTTACATAAAAAAAAAAAAATTGAAGGAAGGTGTTGGCGCCCGCAGGCAAATGCATTTTAGAAAACAAAAAAAAATTGAGTAAAAAATTATACTGTAGGAAAACACATGACATACTTTCAACTAAAATGCCTGGCATCTTAAACAGCAAAACTATTCAACATTTTTATTTCATTAATGATGGATTATTTTTTGGGCTTCAGGTTGTCAATATTCAAGTCAATGAAATAATTCAACTAGTTACATTATAACTAAAAAAAAAATTGAAGGAAGGTATTGGCGCCCGCAGGCAAATGCATTTTAGAAAACAAAAAAAAAATTAGAAAAAAATTATACTGTAGGAAAACACATGACATAGTTTCAACTAAAATTCCTAGCATCTTAAACAGAAAAACTATTCAAAATATTTATTTAATTAATGATGGATTATTTAGAGGGCATCAGGTTGTCAATGTTCACAAATTTTTTACCAAAAATTCAACTAGTTACATAAAAAAAAAAAAATTGAAGGAAGGTGTTGGCGCCCGCAGGCAAATGCATTTTAGAAAACAAAAAAAAATTGAGTAATAAATTATACTGTAGGAAAACACATGACATACTTTCAACTAAAATGCCTGGCATCTTAAACAGCAAAACTATTCAACATTTTTATTTCATTAATGATGGATTATTTTTTGGGCTTCAGGTTGTCAATATTCAAGTCAATGAAAAAATTCAACTAGTCACATAAAAAAAAAAAAAATTGAAGGAGGGTGTTGGCGCCCGCAGGCAAATGCATTTTAGAAAACAACTAAAATTTTAAATAAATTATATTGTGTGAAAACACATAACAAACTACAAACTAAAATGTCCAGAATCTTAAACAGAAAAAACTATTCAAAATATTAATTTAATTAATGATGTGTTACTCAGAGGGCATAAGGTTGTCAATGTTCAAAAA
The DNA here is from genome assembly GCF_019925205.1 of Metopolophium dirhodum. Taxonomy (NCBI): domain Eukaryota; kingdom Metazoa; phylum Arthropoda; class Insecta; order Hemiptera; family Aphididae; genus Metopolophium; species Metopolophium dirhodum. Next base: position 9,534,564 of record NC_083566.1, read on the forward strand.
GTATATACAAAAAATTCAACTAGTTACATTATTACTAAAAAAAAAATTGAAGGAAAGTGTTGGCGCCCGCAGGCAAATGCATTTTAGAAAACAAAAAAAAAATTAGAAAAAAATTATACTGTAGGAAAACACATGACATAGTTTCAACTAAAATGCCTGGCATCTTAAACAGAAAAACTATTCAACATTTTTATTTCATTAATGATGGATTATTTTTTGGGCTTCAGGTTGTCAATGTTCACAAATTTTTTACCAAAAATTCAACTAGTTACATAAAAAAAAAAAATTGAAGGAAGGTGTTGGCGCCTGCAGGCAAATGCATTTTAGAAAACAAAAAAAAATTTAGATAATAATTATACTGTAGGAAAACACATGACATAGTTTCAACTAAAATGCCTGGCATCTTAAACAGAAAAACTATTCAAAATATTTATTTAATTAATGATGGATTATTTAGAGGGCATCAGGTTGTCAATGTTCACAAATTTTTTACCAAAAATTTAACGATAGTTACATAAAAAAAAAAAATTGAAGGAAGGTGTTGGCGCCTGCAGGCAAATGCATTTTAGAAAACAAAAAAAAATTTAGATAATAATTATACTGTAGGAAAACACATGACATAGTTTCAACTAAAATGCCTGGCATCTTAAACAGAAAAACTATTCAAAATATTTATTTAATTAATGATGGATTATTTAGAGGGCATCAGGTTGTCAATGTTCACAAATTTTTTACCAAAAATTTAACTATAGTTACATAAAAAAAAAAAAATTGAAGGAAGGTGTTGGCGCCCGCAGGCAAATGCATTTTAGAAAACAAAAAAAAATTGAGTAAAAAATTATACTGTAGGAAAACACATGACATACTTTCAACTAAAATGCCTGGCATCTTAAACAGCAAAACTATTCAACATTTTTATTTCATTAATGATGGATTATTTTTTGGGCTTCAGGTTGTCAATATTCAAGTCAATGAAATAATTCAACTAGTTACATTATAACTAAAAAAAAAATTGAAGGAAGGTGTTGGCGCCCGCAGGCAAATGCATTTTAGAAAACAAAAAAAAAATTAGAAAAAAATTATACTGTAGGAAAACACATGACATAGTTTCAACTAAAATTCCTGGCATCTTAAACAGAAAAACTATTCAAAATATTTATTTAATTAATGATGGATTATTTAGAGGGCATCAGGTTGTCAATGTTCACAAATTTTTTACCAAAAATTCAACTAGTTACATAAAAAAAAAAAAATTGAAGGAAGGTGTTGGCGCCCGCAGGCAAATGCATTTTAGAAAACAAAAAAAAATTGAGTAATAAATTATACTGTAGGAAAACACATGACATACTTTCAACTAAAATGCCTGGCATCTTAAACAGCAAAACTATTCAACATTTTTATTTCATTAATGATGGATTATTTTTTGGGCTTCAGGTTGTCAATATTCAAGTCAATGAAAAAATTCAACTAGTCACATAAAAAAAAAAAAAATTGAAGGAGGGTGTTGGCGCCCGCAGGCAAATGCATTTTAGAAAACAAATAAAATTTTAAATAAATTATATTGTGTGAAAACACATAACAAACTACAAACTAAAATGTCCAGAATCTTAAACAGAAAAAACTATTCAAAATATTAATTTAATTAATGATGTGTTACTCAGAGGGCATAAGGTTGTCAATGTTCAAAAAGTATATACAAAAAATTCAACTAGTTACATTATTACTAAAAAAAAAATTGAAGGAAAGTGTTGGCGCCCGCAGGCCAATTCATTTTAGAAAACAAAAAAAAAATTAGAAAAAAATTATACTGTAGGAAAACACATGACATAGTTTCAACTAAAATGCCTGGCATCTTAAACAGAAAAACTATTCAAAATATTTATTTAATTAATGATGGATTATTTAGAGGGCATCAGGTTGTCAATGTTCACAAACTTTTTACCAAAAATTCAACTAGTTACATAAAAAAAAAATTTAAGGAAGGTGTTGGCGCCCGCAGGCAAATGCATTTTAGAAAACAAAAAAAAATTTAGAAAAAAATTATACTGTAGGAAAACACATGACATAGTTTCAACTAAAATGCCTGGCATCTTAAACAGAAAAACTATTCAACATTTTTATTTCATTAATGATGGATTATTTTTTGGGCTTCAGGTTGTCAATGTTCACAAATTTTTTACCAAAAATTCAACTAGTTACATAAAAAAAAAAAATTGAAGGAAGGTGTTGGCGCCTGCAGGCAAATGCATTTTAGAAAACAAAAAAAAATTTAGATAATAATTATACTGTAGGAAAACACATGACATAGTTTCAACTAAAATGCCTGGCATCTTAAACAGAAAAACTATTCAAAATATTTATTTAATTAATGATGGATTATTTAGAGGGCATCAGGTTGTCAATGTTCACAAATTTTTTACCAAAAATTTAACTATAGTTACATAAAAAAAAAAAAATTGAAGGAAGGTGTTGGCGCCCGCAGGCAAATGCATTTTAGAAAACAAAAAAAAATTGAGTAAAAAATTATACTGTAGGAAAACACATGACATACTTTCAACTAAAATGCCTGGCATCTTAAACAGCAAAACTATTCAACATTTTTATTTCATTAATGATGGATTATTTTTTGGGCTTCAGGTTGTCAATATTCAAGTCAATGAAATAATTCAACTAGTTACATTAAAACTAAAAAAAAAATTGAAGGAAGGTGTTGGCGCCCGCAGGCAAATGCATTTTAGAAAACAAAAAAAAAATTAGAAAAAAATTATACTGTAGGAAAACACATGACATAGTTTCAACTAAAATTCCTGGCATCTTAAACAGAAAAACTATTCAAAATATTTATTTAATTAATGATGGATTATTTAGAGGGCATCAGGTTGTCAATGTTCACAAATTTTCTACCAAAAATTCAACTAGTTACATAAAAAAAAAAAAATTGAAGGAAGGTGTTGGCGCCCGCAGGCAAATGCATTTTAGAAAACAAAAAAAAATTGAGTAATAAATTATACTGTAGGAAAACACATGACATACTTTCAACTAAAATGCCTGGCATCTTAAACAGCAAAACTATTCAACATTTTATTTCATTAATGATGGATTATTTTTTGGGCTTCAGGTTGTCAATATTCAAGTCAATGAAAAAATTCAACTAGTCACATAAAAAAAAAAAAAATTGAAGGAGGGTGTTGGCGCCCGCAGGCAAATGCATTTTAGAAAACAAATAAAATTTTAAATAAATTATATTGTGTGAAAACACATAACAAACTACAAACTAAAATGTCCAGAATCTTAAACAGAAAAAACTATTCAAAATATTAATTTAATTAATGATGTGTTACTCAGAGGGCATAAGGTTGTCAATGTTCAAAAAGTATATACAAAAAATTCAACTAGTTACATTATTACTAAAAAAAAAATTGAAGGAAAGTGTTGGCGCCCGCAGGCAAATGCATTTTAGAAAACAAAAAAAAAATTAGAAAAAAATTATACTGTAGGAAAACACATGACATAGTTTCAACTAAAATGCCTGGCATCTTAAACAGAAAAACTATTCAAAATATTTATTTAATTAATGATGGATTATTTAGAGGGCATCAGGTTGTCAATGTTCACAAACTTTTTACCAAAAATTCAACTAGTTACATAAAAAAAAAAATTGAAGGAAGGTGTTGGCGCCCTCCAGGCAAATGCATTTTAGAAAACAAAAAAAAATTTAGAAAAAAATTATACTGTAGGAAAACACATGACATAGTTTCAACTAAAATGCCTGGCATCTTAAACAGAAAAACTATTCAACATTTTTATTTCATTAATGATGGATTATTTTTTGGGCTTCAGGTTGTCAATGTTCACAAATTTTTTACCAAAAATTCAACTAGTTACATAAAAAAAAAAAATTGAAGGAAGGTGTTGACGCCTGCAGGCAAATGCATTTTAGAAAACAAAAAAAAATTTAGATAATAATTATACTGTAGGAAAACACATGACATAGTTTCAACTAAAATGCCTGGCATCTTAAACAGAAAAACTATTCAAAATATTTATTTAATTAATGATGGATTATTTAGAGGGCATCCGGTTGTCAATGTTCACAAATTGTTTACCAAAAATTTAACTATAGTTACATAAAAAAAAAAAAATTGAAGGAAGGTGTTGGCGCCCGCAGGCAAATGCATTTTAGAAAACAAAAAAAAATTGAGTAAAAAATTATACTGTAGGAAAACACATGACATACTTTCAACTAAAATGCCTGGCATCTTAAACAGCAAAACTATTCAACATTTTTATTTCATTAATGATGGATTATTTTTTGGGCTTCAGGTTGTCAATATTCAAGTCAATGAAATAATTCAACTAGTTACATTATAACTAAAAAAAAAATTGAAGGAAGGTGTTGGCGCCCGCAGGCAAATGCATTTTAGAAAACAAAAAAAAAATTAGAAAAAAATTATACTGTAGGAAAACACATGACATAGTTTCAACTAAAATTCCTGGCATCTTAAACAGAAAAACTATTCAAAATATTTATTTAATTAATGATGGATTATTTAGAGGGCATCAGGTTGTCAATGTTCACAAATTTTTTACCAAAAATTCAACTAGTTACATAAAAAAAAAAAAATTGAAGGAAGGTGTTGGCGCCCGCAGGCAAATGCATTTTAGAAAACAAAAAAAAATTGAGTAATAAATTATACTGTAGGAAAACACATGACATACTTTCAACTAAAATGCCTGGCATCTTAAACAGCAAAACTATTCAACATTTTTATTTCATTAATGATGGATTATTTTTTGGGCTTCAGGTTGTCAATATTCAAGTCAATGAAAAAATTCAACTAGTCACATAAAAAAAAAAAAAATTGAAGGAGGGTGTTGGCGCCCGCAGGCAAATGCATTTTAGAAAACAAATAAAATTTTAAATAAATTATATTGTGTGAAAACACATAACAAACTACAAACTAAAATGTCCAGAATCTTAAACAGAAAAAAAAAAAAAAATATTAATTTAATTAATGATGTGTTACTCAGAGGGCATAAGGTTGTCAATGTTCAAAAAGTATATACAAAAATATCAACTAGTTACATTATTACTAAAAAAAAAATTGAAGGAAAGTGTTGGCGCTCGCAGGCAAATGCATTTTAGAAAACAAAAAAAAATTGAGTAAAAAATTATACTGTAGGAAAACACATGACATACTTTCAACTAAAATGCCTGGCATCTTAAACAGCAAAACTATTCAACATTTTTATTTCATTAATGATGGATTATTTTTTGGGCTTCAGGTTGTCAATATTCAAGTCAATGAAATAATTCAACTAGTTACATTATAACTAAAAAAAAAATTGAAGGAAGGTGTTGGCTCCCGCAGGCAAATGCATTTTACAAAACAAAAAAAAATTGAGAAAATAATTATACTGTAGGAAAACACATGACATAGTTTCAACTAAAATTCCTGGCATCTTAAACAGAAAAACTATTCAAAATATTTATTTAATTAATGATGGATTATTTAGAGGGCTTCAGGTTGTCAATGTTCACAAATTTTTTACCAAAAATTCAACTAGTTACATAAAAAAAAAAAATTGAAGGAAGGTGTTGGCGCCTGCAGGCAAATGCATTTTAGAAAACAAAAAAAAAATTAGAAAAAAATTATACTGTAGGAAAACACATGACATAGTTTTAACTAAAATTCCTAGCATCTTAAACAGAAAAACTATTCAAAATATTTATTTAATTAATGATGGATTATTTAGAGGGCATCAGGTTGTCAATGTTCACAAATTTTTTACCAAAAATTCAACTAGTTACATAAAAAAAAAAAATTGAAGGAAGGTGTTGGCGCCTGCAGGCAAATGCATTTTAGAAAACAAAAAAAAATTTAGATAATAATTATACTGTAGGAAAACACATGACATAGTTTCAACTAAAATGCCTGGCATCTTAAACAGAAAAACTATTCAAAATATTTATTTAATTAATGATGGATTATTTAGAGGGCATCAGGTTGTCAATGTTCACAAATTTTTTACCAAAAATTTAACTATAGTTACATAAAAAAAAAAAAATTGAAGGAAGGTGTTGGCGCCCGCAGGCAAATGCATTTTAGAAAACAAAAAAAAATTGAGTAAAAAATTATACTGTAGGAAAACACATGACATACTTTCAACTAAAATGCCTGGCATCTTAAACAGCAAAACTATTCAACATTTTTATTTCATTAATGATGGATTATTTTTTGGGCTTCAGGTTGTCAATATTCAAGTCAATGAAATAATTCAACTAGTTACATTAAAACTAAAAAAAAAATTGAAGGAAGGTGTTGGCGCCCGCAGGCAAATGCATTTTAGAAAACAAAAAAAAAATTAGAAAAAAATTATACTGTAGGAAAACACATGACATAGTTTCAACTAAAATTCCTGGCATCTTAAACAGAAAAACTATTCAAAATATTTATTTAATTAATGATGGATTATTTAGAGGGCATCAGGTTGTCAATGTTCACAAATTTTTTACCAAAAATTCAACTAGTTACATAAAAAAAAAAAAATTGAAGGAAGGTGTTGGCGCCCGCAGGCAAATGCATTTTAGAAAACAAAAAAAAAATTGAGTAATAAATTATACTGTAGGAAAACACATGACATACTTTCAACTAAAATGCCTGGCATCTTAAACAGCAAAACTATTCAACATTTTTATTTCATTAATGATGGATTATTTTTTGGGCTTCAGGTTGTCAATGTTCACAAATTTTTTACCAAAAATTCAACTAGTTACATAAAAAAAAAAAATTGAAGGAAGGTGTTGGCGCCTGCAGGCAAATGCATTTTAGAAAACAAAAAAAAATTTAGATAATAATTATACTGTAGGAAAACACATGACATAGTTTCAACTAAAATGCCTGGCATCTTAAACAGAAAAACTATTCAAAATATTTATTTAATTAATGATGGATTATTTAGAGGGCATCAGGTTGTCAATGTTCACAAATTTTTTACCAAAAATTCAACTAGTTACATAAAAAAAAAAAATTGAAGGAAGGTGTTGGCGCCCGCAGGCAAATGCATTTTAGAAAACAAAAAAAAATTTAGAAAAAAATTATACTGTAGGAAAACACATGACATAGTTTCAACTAAAATGCCTGGCATCTTAAACAGAAAAACTATTCAAAATATTTATTTAATTAATGATGGATTATTTAGAGGGCATCAGGTTGTCAATGTTCACAAATTTTTTACCAAAAATTTAACTATAATTACATAAAAAAAAAAAAATTGAAGGAAGGTGTTGGCGCCCGCAGGCAAATGCATTTTAGAAAACAAAAAAAAATTGAGTAAAAAATTATACTGTAGGAAAACACATGACATACTTTCAACTAAAATGCCTGGCATCTTAAACAGCAAAACTATTCAACATTTTTTTTTCATTAATGATGGATTATTTTTTGGGCTTCAGGTTGTCAATATTCAAGTCAATGAAATAAGTCAACTAGTTACATTATAACTAAAAAAAAAATTGAAGGAAGGTGTTGGCTCCCGCAGGCAAATGCATTTTACAAAACAAAAAAAAATTGAGAAAATAATTATACTGTAGGAAAACACATGACATAGTTTCAACTAAAATGTCTGGCATCTTAAACAGAAAAACTATTCAAAATATTTATATAATTTATGATGGATTTTTCAGAGGGCATCAGGTTGTCAATGTTCAAAAAGTATATTTTAGTAATTTTTAGTTCATTACTGATGGATTATTCAGAGGGCGTCAGGTTACGTTCGTGAAGTTGGCCCACCTAAGTACTTCAATTTTTTTTAAAGCTATGCCATTATTTTGCAAGTTATTTGCAAGTATTTGCAAGTCTATTTTTAGAATTTGCAAGTCCAAACTTTCACCGTGAATCCAAAAACTGAAAAGGTGGGCCAACTTCACGTAGCCCACCCATTTTGACCGAGAACTTTGAAATCAGCATCAAACGAAAGCTTATGATTAGCAAGAATTTGCAAGTCTGGTTTTAGAATTTGCAAGTCACCCGGGCGGCCAGTAAGAGCTTTCAAAGTTTAGAAGTTGGCCCACCCAAGTTGTCCCAGAACTTCAAAATAGGTATCAAACGAAAGCTTATGACTAGCAAGTATTTGCAAGTACAGTTTTAGAATTTGCAAGTCATTAAGGTGGTCGCTAGAAGTGGTTTCTTACTTTTGAAGTTTTACTGTTGCCATTTTTTATTCAAATTAGTTTTTTATTTTTATCGGTATCAATAACACATATTTTATTCGTTTTTTAATTTATGATTGATTATATGTTGATGTGTTGGAAAAAATGAAAGCACTGTCGAAGTGTTATGGCAGTATGGCACTATTATTGTTTGACCATAAATTTAAGGCTGTGTACGCCTATGGTATAAAGTACTCCTTATAAGTAGTCTCGCTGTTTCTCAAAGACCTGAAACTTCAAAGTGGGTAGGTATCAAACGAAAGGTAATTATTATAACAAACATTTGCAACTTTGCAAGTCACTATGGCAGACGCCATTAGCTTTTGAAGCTGGGAATTTTGAACCAGCATATGTCCTACCATTTTGGACTTATGATATTATAAACTAACATGAATTATAACGTTTATGTTTTGTAATTTTTATTCAAGTTTATATATTTATAATTATTTTGTTGTACATGCAAAATATACACTATTTTTTGTTTCCAAACTTCTAAACGAATGCATTTAAGGTTGGTCCACAATATTTTTTTTGTTCTTTGAGAAACAGTGAATGTACCTACTTATAAAGAATACTTTATATTATAATGTACACCATAGGCGTACACCATAGCCTCAATTTATTTCTGATCGAGCCTGGAACAATCATAGTGCCATACTGCCCTAATACTTCAACAGTGCTTTAATTTTTTGAAGACACATCAACATACAATCATACATTCAAATTGTAAACGAATAACTGTGTTATTGATATCGATAAAAATAAAAAAACTAATTTGAATAAAAAATTTAAAATGAATGAAAAAAATCTAAATCTAATTAAAAAACCGTCCAAATGCGAGTCGGACTTGCGCTCAAAGGGTTCCGTACCATCATCAGCTATAAACATGTTGGCAACACTGCTTATATTATATTATATTCTAGGATTTTTAGTATTAATTGTTGTAATAGCGGAAACAGAAATACATAATCGGTGAAAATTTCAACTTTCTAACTTCCATGGTTCATGAGATACAGCCTGGTGATAGACGGGCGGACAGCGGAGCCTTAGTAATATAGGGACCCGCTTTACCGTACGGAATCCTAAAAGGATAGTTGAATAAAATAAATCTACATTTATTAAAAAAAAATCTATATTAAGTAAAATGTAATATAATATTAATTTAAATAAAAAAATAAATATTAAATAAATAGTAAATAAATATTGAATCCATTGTATATACAACATACATTAATATACCTAAGCTATGTTATGTTCAATATGCATAAGCTACACTGTAGGTTAAACTCCTATGGTACACTGTAAGTTACAACATACAGACATAACGGAATGTACCTAAAGACTAAACGATTAAAACTGCAGATTTGGTTCCAAAAATCAAAACAGCGAGGAGTGTCGTACAAATCAATACAAACGTGGTACAAGGAATGGTATAATAATATTTTTGAAAGCCTTAATTAGGGGTTATAAGATATGAATCCCTGAGTAACTTCTAAATTGTAAAAGCGAGCCACAAGCATATTTTAAAATTATTAGCTTTATTTGATAACCACAATTATAAAAATCTCGATCGAAACAGTTGGCCCAAAATTTCCAGCTTCAAAAGCTAATGGCGTCTGCCATAGTGACTTGCAAAGTTGCAAATGTTTGTTATAATAATTACCTTTCGTTTGATATCTACCCACTTTGAAGTTTCAGGTCTTTGAGAAACAGCGAGACTACTTATAAGGAGTACTTTATACCGTAGGCGTACACAGCCTTAAATTTATGGTCAAAAAAAAATATTAGTGCCATCCTGCCATAACACTTCGACAGTGCTTTCATTTTTTTTCAACACATCAACATATAATCAATCATAAATTAAAAAACGAATAAAATATGTGTTATTGATACCGATAAAAATAAAAAACTAATTTGAATAAAAAATGGCAACAGTAAAACTTCAAAAGTAAGAAACCACTTCTAGCGACCACCTTAATGACTTGCAAATTCTAAAACTGGACTTGCAAATACTTGCAAATGAAAAGCTATTGTTCGGTACCATTTTCAAAGTTTTAGGTCGATTTGGGTGGGCTAACTTCGTAACTTTGACAGCTCTTACTGGCCGCCCGAGTTACTTGCAAATTCTAAAAGTAGACTTGCAAATACTTGCTAATCATTAGCTTTCGTTTGATACTTATTTTGAAGTTCTGGGACAACTTGGGTGGGCCAACTTCCAAACTTTGAAAGCTCTTAGTGGCCACCCGAGTGACTTGCAAATTCTAAAAACGAACTTGCAAATACTTGCTATTCATTAGCTTTCGTTTGATACCTATTTTGAAGTTCTGGGACAACTTGGGTGGGCCAACTTCTAAACTTTGAAAGCTCTTACTGGCCGCCCGGGTGACTTGCAAATTCTAAAACCAGACTTGCAATTTCTTGCTAATCATAAGCTTTCGTTTGATGCTGATTTTGAAGTTCTAGGTCAAAGTAGGTGGGCCAACTTCACAAGTTCAAAAGTTTATAGCGGCCGCCTGATGGACTTGCAAATTTCAAAAAGGGGCTTTCAGATACTTGCTAATCATTAGCTTTCGTTTGATACTGATTTTGAAGTTCTCGGTCAAAATGGGTGGGCTACGTGAAGTTGGCCCACCTTTTCAGTTTTTGGATTCACGGTGAAAGTTTGGACTTGCAAATTCTAAAAATAGACTTGCAAATACTTGCAAATAACTTGCAAAATAATGGCATAGCTTTAAAAAAAATTGAAGTACTTAGGTGGGCCAACTTCACGAACGTCGTCAGGTTGTCAAGATTCAGTCAATAAAAAAATTCAATTAATTACATAAAAAAAAAAAAAATTTAAGAAAAGTGTTGGCGCCCGCAGGCAAATGCATTTTAGAAAACAAAAAAAAATTGAGTAAAAAATTAAACTGTAGGAAAACACATGTCATAGTTTCAACTAAAATGCCTGGCATCTTAAACAGCATAACTATTCAATATTTTTATTTCATTAATGATGGATTATTTTTTGGGCTTCAGGTTGTCAATATTCAAGTCAATGAAAAAATTCAACTAGTTACATAAAAAAAAAAAAAATTGAAGGAGGGTGTTGGCGCCCGCAGGCAAATGCATTTTAGAAAACAAATAAAATTTTAAATAAATTATATTGTGTGAAAACACATAACAAACTACAAACTAAAATGTCCAGAATCTTAAACAGAAAAAACTATTCAAAATATTAATTTAATTAATGATGTGTTACTCAGAGGGCATAAGGTTGTCAATGTTCAAAAAGTATATACAAAAAATTCAACTAGTTACATTATTACTAAAAAAAAAATTGAAGGAAAGTGTTGGCGCCCGCAGGCAAATGCATTTTAGAAAACAAAAAAAAAATTAGAAAAAAATTATACTGTAGGAAAACACATGACATAGTTTCAACTAAAATGCCTGGCATCTTAAACAGAAAAACTATTCAAAATATTTATTTAATTAATGATGGATTATTTAGAGGGCATCAGGTTGTCAATGTTCACAAACTTTTTACCAAAAATTCAACTAGTTACATAAAAAAAAAAATTGAAGGAAGGTGTTGGCGCCCGCAGGCAAATGCATTTTAGAAAACAAAAAAAAATTTAGAAAAAAATTATACTGTAGGAAAACACATGACATAGTTTCAACTAAAATGCCTGGCATCTTAAACAGAAAAACTATTCAACATTTTTATTTCATTAATGATGGATTATTTTTTGGGCTTCAGGTTGTCAATGTTCACAAATTTTTTACCAAAAATTCAACTAGTTACATAAAAAAAAAAAATTGAAGGAAGGTGTTGGCGCCTGCAGGCAAATGCATTTTAGAAAACAAAAAAAAAATTAGAAAAAAATTATACTGTAGGAAAACACATGACATAGTTTTAACTAAAATTCCTAGCATCTTAAACAGAAAAACTATTCAAAATATTTATTTAATTAATGATGGATTATTTAGAGGGCATCAGGTTGTCAATGTTCACAAATTTTTTACCAAAAATTCAACTAGTTACATAAAAAAAAAAAATTGAAGGAAGGTGTTGGCGCCTGCAGGCAAATGCATTTTAGAAAACAAAAAAAAATTTAGATAATAATTATACTGTAGGAAAACACATGACATAGTTTCAACTAAAATGCCTGGCATCTTAAACAGAAAAACTATTCAAAATATTTATTTAATTAATGATGGATTATTTAGAGGGCATCAGGTTGTCAATGTTCACAAATTTTTTACCAAAAATTTAACTATAGTTACATAAAAAAAAAAAAATTGAAGGAAGGTGTTGGCGCCCGCAGGCAAATGCATTTTAGAAAACAAAAAAAAATTGAGTAAAAAATTATACTGTAGGAAAACACATGACATACTTTCAACTAAAATGCCTGGCATCTTAAACAGCAAAACTATTCAACATTTTTATTTCATTAATGATGGATTATTTTTTGGGCTTCAGGTTGTCAATATTCAAGTCAATGAAATAATTCAACTAGTTACATTAAAACTAAAAAAAAAATTGAAGGAAGGTGTTGGCGCCCGCAGGCAAATGCATTTTAGAAAACAAAAAAAAAATTAGAAAAAAATTATACTGTAGGAAAACACATGACATAGTTTCAACTAAAATTCCTGGCATCTTAAACAGAAAAACTATTCAAAATATTTATTTAATTAATGATGGATTATTTAGAGGGCATCAGGTTGTCAATGTTCACAAATTTTTTACCAAAAATTCAACTAGTTACATAAAAAAAAAAAAATTGAAGGAAGGTGTTGGCGCCCGCAGGCAAATGCATTTTAGAAAACAAAAAAAAAATTGAGTAATAAATTATACTGTAGGAAAACACATGACATACTTTCAACTAAAATGCCTGGCATCTTAAACAGCAAAACTATTCAACATTTTTATTTCATTAATGATGGATTATTTTTTGGGCTTCAGGTTGTCAATGTTCACAAATTTTTTACCAAAAATTCAACTAGTTACATAAAAAAAAAAAATTGAAGGAAGGTGTTGGCGCCTGCAGGCAAATGCATTTTAGAAAACAAAAAAAAATTTAGATAATAATTATACTGTAGGAAAACACATGACATAGTTTCAACTAAAATGCCTGGCATCTTAAACAGAAAAACTATTCAAAATATTTATTTAATTAATGATGGATTATTTAGAGGGCATCAGGTTGTCAATGTTCACAAATTTTTTACCAAAAATTCAACTAGTTACATAAAAAAAAAAATTGAAGGAAGGTGTTGGCGCCCGCAGGCAAATGCATTTTAGAAAACAAAAAAAAATTTAGAAAAAAATTATACTGTAGGAAAACACATGACATAGTTTCAACTAAAATGCCTGGCATCTTAAACAGAAAAACTATTCAAAATATTTATTTAATTAATGATGGATTATTTAGAGGGCATCAGGTTGTCAATGTTCACAAATTTTTTACCAAAAATTTAACTATAATTACATAAAAAAAAAAAAATTGAAGGAAGGTGTTGGCGCCCGCAGGCAAATGCATTTTAGAAAACAAAAAAAAATTGAGTAAAAAATTATACTGTAGGAAAACACATGACATACTTTCAACTAAAATGCCTGGCATCTTAAACAGCAAAACTATTCAACATTTTTTTTTCATTAATGATGGATTATTTTTTGGGCTTCAGGTTGTCAATATTCAAGTCAATGAAATAAGTCAACTAGTTACATTATAACTAAAAAAAAAATTGAAGGAAGGTGTTGGCTCCCGCAGGCAAATGCATTTTACAAAACAAAAAAAAATTGAGAAAATAATTATACTGTAGGAAAACACATGACATAGTTTCAACTAAAATGTCTGGCATCTTAAACAGAAAAACTATTCAAAATATTTATATAATTTATGATGGATTTTTCAGAGGGCATCAGGTTGTCAATGTTCAAAAAGTATATTTTAGTAATTTTTAGTTCATTACTGATGGATTATTCAGAGGGCGTCAGGTTACGTTCGTGAAGTTGGCCCACCTAAGTACTTCAATTTTTTTTAAAGCTATGCCATTATTTTGCAAGTTATTTGCAAGTATTTGCAAGTCTATTTTTAGAATTTGCAAGTCCAAACTTTCACCGTGAATCCAAAAACTGAAAAGGTGGGCCAACTTCACGTAGCCCACCCATTTTGACCGAGAACTTTGAAATCAGCATCAAACGAAAGCTTATGATTAGCAAGAATTTGCAAGTCTGGTTTTAGAATTTGCAAGTCACCCGGGCGGCCAGTAAGAGCTTTCAAAGTTTAGAAGTTGGCCCACCCAAGTTGTCCCAGAACTTCAAAATAGGTATCAAACGAAAGCTTATGACTAGCAAGTATTTGCAAGTACAGTTTTAGAATTTGCAAGTCATTAAGGTGGTCGCTAGAAGTGGTTTCTTACTTTTGAAGTTTTACTGTTGCCATTTTTTATTCAAATTAGTTTTTTATTTTTATCGGTATCAATAACACATATTTTATTCGTTTTTTAATTTATGATTGATTATATGTTGATGTGTTGGAAAAAATGAAAGCACTGTCGAAGTGTTATGGCAGTATGGCACTATTATTGTTTGACCATAAATTTAAGGCTGTGTACGCCTATGGTATAAAGTACTCCTTATAAGTAGTCTCGCTGTTTCTCAAAGACCTGAAACTTCAAAGTGGGTAGGTATCAAACGAAAGGTAATTATTATAACAAACATTTGCAACTTTGCAAGTCACTATGGCAGACGCCATTAGCTTTTGAAGCTGGGAATTTTGAACCAGCATATGTCCTACCATTTTGGACTTATGATATTATAAACTAACATGAATTATAACGTTTATGTTTTGTAATTTTTATTCAAGTTTATATATTTATAATTATTTTGTTGTACATGCAAAATATACACTATTTTTTGTTTCCAAACTTCTAAACGAATGCATTTAAGGTTGGTCCACAATATTTTTTTTGTTCTTTGAGAAACAGTGAATGTACCTACTTATAAAGAATACTTTATATTATAATGTACACCATAGGCGTACACCATAGCCTCAATTTATTTCTGATCGAGCCTGGAACAATCATAGTGCCATACTGCCCTAATACTTCAACAGTGCTTTAATTTTTTGAAGACACATCAACATACAATCATACATTCAAATTGTAAACGAATAACTGTGTTATTGATATCGATAAAAATAAAAAAACTAATTTGAATAAAAAATTTAAAATGAATGAAAAAAATCTAAATCTAATTAAAAAACCGTCCAAATGCGAGTCGGACTTGCGCTCAAAGGGTTCCGTACCATCATCAGCTATAAACATGTTGGCAACACTGCTTATATTATATTATATTCTAGGATTTTTAGTATTAATTGTTGTAATAGCGGAAACAGAAATACATAATCGGTGAAAATTTCAACTTTCTAACTTCCATGGTTCATGAGATACAGCCTGGTGATAGACGGGCGGACAGCGGAGCCTTAGTAATATAGGGACCCGCTTTACCGTACGGAATCCTAAAAGGATAGTTGAATAAAATAAATCTACATTTATTAAAAAAAAATCTATATTAAGTAAAATGTAATATAATATTAATTTAAATAAAAAAATAAATATTAAATAAATAGTAAAAAATTTTGAATCCATTGTATATACAACATACATTAATATACCTAAGCTATGTTATGTTCAATATGCATAAGCTACACTGTAGGTTAAACTCCTATGGTACACTGTAAGTTACAACATACAGACATAACGGAATGTACCTAAAGACTAAACGATTAAAACTGCAGATTTGGTTCCAAAAATCAAAACAGCGAGGAGTGTCGTACAAATCAATACAAACGTGGTACAAGGAATGGTATAATAATATTTTTGAAAGCCTTAATTAGGGGTTATAAGATATGAATCCCTGAGTAACTTCTAAATTGTAAAAGCGAGCCACAAGCATATTTTAAAATTATTAGCTTTATTTGATAACCACAATTATAAAAATCTCGATCGAAACAGTTGGCCCAAAATTTCCAGCTTCAAAAGCTAATGGCGTCTGCCATAGTGACTTGCAAAGTTGCAAATGTTTGTTATAATAATTACCTTTCGTTTGATATCTACCCACTTTGAAGTTTCAGGTCTTTGAGAAACAGCGAGACTACTTATAAGGAGTACTTTATACCGTAGGCGTACACAGCCTTAAATTTATGGTCAAAAAAAAATATTAGTGCCATCCTGCCATAACACTTCGACAGTGCTTTCATTTTTTTTCAACACATCAACATATAATCAATCATAAATTAAAAAACGAATAAAATATGTGTTATTGATACCGATAAAAATAAAAAACTAATTTGAATAAAAAATGGCAACAGTAAAACTTCAAAAGTAAGAAACCACTTCTAGCGACCACCTTAATGACTTGCAAATTCTAAAACTGGACTTGCAAATACTTGCAAATGAAAAGCTATTGTTCGGTACCATTTTCAAAGTTTTAGGTCGATTTGGGTGGGCTAACTTCGTAACTTTGACAGCTCTTACTGGCCGCCCGAGTTACTTGCAAATTCTAAAAGTAGACTTGCAAATACTTGCTAATCATTAGCTTTCGTTTGATACTTATTTTGAAGTTCTGGGACAACTTGGGTGGGCCAACTTCCAAACTTTGAAAGCTCTTAGTGGCCACCCGAGTGACTTGCAAATTCTAAAAACGAACTTGCAAATACTTGCTATTCATTAGCTTTCGTTTGATACCTATTTTGAAGTTCTGGGACAACTTGGGTGGGCCAACTTCTAAACTTTGAAAGCTCTTACTGGCCGCCCGGGTGACTTGCAAATTCTAAAACTGGACTTGCAAATACTTGCTAGTCATAAGCTTTCGTTTGATACCTATTTTGAAGTTCTGGGACAACTTGGGTTGGCCAACTTCTAAACTTTGAAAGCTCTTACTGGCCGCCCGGGTGACTTGCAAATTCTAAAACCAGACTTGCAATTTCTTGCTAATCATAAGCTTTCGTTTGATGCTGATTTTGAAGTTCTAGGTCAAAGTAGGTGGGCCAACATCACAAGTTCAAAAGTTTATAGCGGCCGCCTGATGGACTTGCAAATTTCAAAAAGGGGCTTTCAGATACTTGCTAATCATTAGCTTTCGTTTGATACTGATTTTGAAGTTCTCGGTCAAAATGGGTGGGCTACGTGAAGTTGGCCCACCTTTTCAGTTTTTGGATTCACGGTGAAAGTTTGGACTTGCAAATTCTAAAAATAGACTTGCAAATACTTGCAAATAACTTGCAAAATAATGGCATAGCTTTAAAAAAAATTGAAGTACTTAGGTGGGCCAACTTCACGAACGTCGTCAGGTTGTCAAGATTCAGTCAATAAAAAAATTCAATTAATTACATAAAAAAAAAAAAAATTTAAGGAAAGTGTTGGCGCCCGCAGGCAAATGCATTTTAGAAAACAAAAAAAAATTGAGTAAAAAATTAAACTGTAGGAAAACACATGTCATAGTTTCAACTAAAATGCCTGGCATCTTAAACAGCATAACTATTCAATATTTTTATTTCATTAATGATGGATTATTTTTTGGGCTTCAGGTTGTCAATATTCAAGTCAATGAAAAAATTCAACTAGTTACATAAAAAAAAAAAAAATTGAAGGAGGGTGTTGGCGCCCGCAGGCAAATGCATTTTAGAAAACAAATAAAATTTTAAATAAATTATATTGTGTGAAAACACATAACAAACTACAAACTAAAATGTCCAGAATCTTAAACAGAAAAAACTATTCAAAATATTAATTTAATTAATGATGTGTTACTCAGAGGGCATAAGGTTGTCAATGTTCAAAAAGTATATACAAAAAATTCAACTAGTTACATTATTACTAAAAAAAAAAATTGAAGGAAAGTGTTGGCGCCCGCAGGCAAATGCATTTTAGAAAACAAAAAAAAAATTAGAAAAAAATTATACTGTAGGAAAACACATGACATAGTTTCAACTAAAATGCCTGGCATCTTAAACAGAAAAACTATTCAAAATATTTATTTAATTAATGATGGATTATTTAGAGGGCATCAGGTTGTCAATGTTCACAAACTTTTTACCAAAAATTCAACTAGTTACATAAAAAAAAAAATTGAAGGAAGGTGTTGGCGCCCGCAGGCAAATGCATTTTAGAAAACAAAAAAAAATTTAGAAAAAAATTATACTGTAGGAAAACACATGACATAGTTTCAACTAAAATGCCTGGCATCTTAAACAGAAAAACTATTCAACATTTTTATTTCATTAATGATGGATTATTTTTTGGGCTTCAGGTTGTCAATGTTCACAAATTTTTTACCAAAAATTCAACTAGTTACATAAAAAAAAAAAATTGAAGGAAGGTGTTGGCGCCTGCAGGCAAATGCATTTTAGAAAACAAAAAAAAAATTAGAAAAAAATTATACTGTAGGAAAACACATGACATAGTTTCAACTAAAATTCCTGGCATCTTAAACAGAAAAACTATTCAAAATATTTATTTAATTAATGATTGATTATTTAGAGGGCATCAGATTGTCAATGTTCACAAATTTTTTACCAAAAATTCAACTAGTTACATAAAAAAAAAAAATTGAAGGAAGGTGTTGGCGCCTGCAGGCAAATGCATTTTAGAAAACAAAAAAAAATTTAGATAATAATTATACTGTAGGAAAACACATGACATAGTTTCAACTAAAATGCCTGGCATCTTATACAGAAAAACTATTCAAAATATTTATTTAATTAATGATGGATTATTTAGAGGGCATCAGGTTGTCAATGTTCAAAAAGTATATTTTAGTAATTTTTAGTTCATTAATGATGGATTATTCAGAGGGCGTCAGGTTGTCAAGATTCAGTCAATAAAAAAATTCAATTAATTACATAAAAAAAAAAAAAATTTAAGGAAAGTGTTGGCGCCCGCAGGCAAATGCATTTTAGAAAACAAATAAAATTTTAAATAAATTATATTGTGTGAAAACTCATAACAAACTACAAATTAAAATGTCCAGAATCTGAAACAGAAAAAACTATTCAAAACATTAATTTAATTAATGATGTGTTACTCAGAGGGCATAAGGTTGTCAATGTTCAAAAAGTATATACAAAAAATTCAACTAGTTACAGTATTACTAAAAAAAAAATTGAAGGAAGGTGTTGACGCCCGCAGGCCAATGCATTTTAGAAAATAAAAATAAATTTAGAAAAAAATTACGCTGTAGGAAAACACATTAGACAGTTTATATATAAGTATTAGAAAATGTATAAAAATGAATGTAATTTATAAAGGATGCAAAAAAATTAAATGAGAAAAAGTTCCTGCACGGACTCTACTATGTGATTGTAATTTATGAAGGACATAAAATAATGTTTAATTTAAAATAATATTGTGTTTGGCTGGGTCTACAGTCAATATTAAATTACAAACTATAAAGTCTAAATGCAAATAAAAACATAGTCAGATATCTGCTTTAGTCTTTGTAAATATGTGCGGAAAAAAATTAGACTTAGTACAATGTAAAGAAATGTGGGGAGGAAACCTTGAGAATTCTTTGACAATAGGATATTAAAACACAAAACAATATTTTAAATTAAAACTATTGATTTCATACATTTTCTATTTACAAAAACTCACAGGTATTGAAAACCTTATAAAATCCTAATAAAATAATATTTTGTTATATTTTATAATTTGTTGTGGTAAAAACATCATTAATTAATGTTGGCTGTTTTTAATAACTATACTGGTACAACTCTAGCTGACAGTCATTAAGACCGTGTTAAAAACTATGATAATTAGTTAACATCTAATTTCCTGTCCTATCCTAACCTAACCTAATCTGACCAAATTAATAATATTTAAATATTTTTTTTCATTGTTATGTTTACAATATCGAATACCTTGATAGTTAGTAGGAAAATATTATCCCAAAGCCCACGACCAGTGATGATATTCGTCTATCATCACCATAGCTTCAACTAACCATAGGTTTACCTAACTAACCTTCTTATGACTTATTAGGACACTTTGAATAAAGAGATCCTGAGTTGCAGGTTGCTGAACTTAAGTGTTTGATTATCAAGTTGATCCTTTGATTGTTGACACCTTAATCCATGCTATGGATGGAGCCCATAGATAATAAAAATGTGGATAGGCCACGCCTATGTTAAATACATTTGAGGCCGCGTTCCCGGAGGGGAAGTCAATTGAGGCTCCTTTATATTGATAGTCGATACTCGATACTCGATATAGGTATACTTTATTTGGCCTCAATTGTTCCCCTCGAAGACCGCTGATAAGACCATTTTGTCCTATCCATATCTTTATTATCTATGATGGAGCCCAGCCCACCTTCATATTCTCTATACAAAAGGTAAATTTAAGACAAATTTGTAAATCAATGCACAGTCTCTCTATTGTATTAATATTTGTGATTTCATTAATTTTAAGTATTTTGTATAATTAGATTGGGAAAACATAAGACAATATCATTTACACAAGACCGTGACTAACACAATCATACTTTGATAAAAGTTTATGATAGTATATGAAGTACCTTCTATATATTTGAATTAATCGTTTTTTTTTTTTTTCTGGAACTTTATTGGTGGACGTCACTTTAACTACGGTCCCTCGACCTACTGAGGCAACATTGAGGCATTTCCTTTTAGGAAATTAATTAAATCCTCATATAACTCTTAATTCAAGAGTTTGTATAACTATTACAATCATAATATAATATGAGTATAGTACATTTCGTAATATTGTTTTATAATATTTACTGTTAGTGAAATATTAAGTTTGTATTTCTAATATAATATATGTTATGATATTTATGGACGGCACTTGTACCATGGCCCCTGTTCAAACACAGACGCGTATTCGCGCAACCGTAGTTTCGGCATACGCCCTCAAAGCTGCGCTTCGGATGCCGAAGCTCACGAGGTGGCTTACCCCCGGTCGTTCGCCACCGTAGGCTGTGCTGCCAGCCGTGTTTCTTTTTGTCTCTGTTATTAATGTTATTATCAATGTTTTTGCGAAATAAGGACCGTCATCGTTTTGCGTGCCCGCCGATGTCGGTATATTATGTGTCGGTATACCTGTGCGCCGCCGTCTTCGATACGCGCGGTCGCCGTCGTCATTACACCCGTGGATAAGCGTGAAAATGATCGTGTTTTGGGTAATTGGCCCTCACAAATCAATCAAAAAATATGTTTTTAGTCGCAGGATTTATATCTGCACCTTGTTAAAAACCGATTGTACGTAGCGTCGGTCTCGTGTGTCTCGCGGCACCTTGGTCGTCAATTGCAATGGTTGTTGTGTCCCGCCTCATTGTATGTTAGTTCTTCGTTTCGTTCCACGTCTGCGGGACCCGGGATAGGCCCGATACCAAGGTATGCAGTGCGGCAAATAATTGTCCGCCGGAAAGGAATGAGTGGCATAATTTATTATGTCCACGGTGGCTTTATCACCCACCAATAACTTAAATTGATAAATGTTGTTGCGTCCTTTTGTGTTACATGTAAGCACTGTGCTCCCTAAAACGACGCATCTAGCTCATAGACCCAACCCACCTGTTAATTATTTTGGCGTGTTGCACGTTTTTAAACTTTGTATACATCACGACTCGCTGGTTGTTGGGACCGGGGGAGCCCTCACTATATAATTTTTTGTATTATTGTTCTGTACCTGGTATTAATAGTTATTACTATGTATTTGTTTTGTATTCATACAATTATTTATTACATGAACCATATTATGTTCATTGGTTTGTTTTTTCAATTATAATCTATTAGTGTATTGCTATGCACTTGTTCATGTATTATTATTAGGTGTTAAAATGTTGGCGTATTTATACTGATTAGCACCACCCTGCAGCATTGCTGCTTTGTATTATCATGTTTCACATGTGTTTATTGTTAACATGTGTTCTTACACTGATTTATATTATGTATTACTATTTGGTCATCACTCATCAATCATTATTCGTACCATTACGTATTGATTTTTTCGAATATTTTGTTTTCTATCGTTAAAAAAAAATAATGTACACCACAGGTAAGGCGCATATGTGACCAGCAGTTATCGATTTCATACATCTATCTACTTCGGACCTTCATCCCCTGCTACGTCGTGCGTCCGGCTCTACGTCACTGCATGTAAGGCTGAGCCTCACGGGGGGGAGTATGTTCAAACACGGACGCGTTTTCGCGCAACCATAGTTTCGGCATACGCCCTCAAAGCTGCGCTTCGGATGCCGAAGCTCACGAGGTGGCTTACCCCCTCCTCGGCCGTTCGCCGCCGTAGGCTGTGCCGCCAGCCGTGTTTCTTTTTGTCTCTGTCCAACGGTCGAGCCCGACGCATAGTTGCGTCCGCCGCCGCCGCCGTGTGCTTGGTACCGGCAGTAACCGCGTGTGCGGACAACGCGTTGTCGTATTTTTATCGGCCCGGCCGAACACCGTTTTGTTCTTTATCGCTGGCCACTGCGTGCCGCCGCTGACCAGCCGTGCCGCCGATTGTGTGCCGCGGCTAACGGTTGCGTGACGCGAAAAACCTCGTGGTGTGGCTGTCGCCGAATTTGCCGTTTGTTGTACCGTTGACATTGCCGTGCCGCCGTCGACCAGCCGTGCCGCCGTAGGCGTTTAGGAACACACCGGCCATCGCCAACGACAGCGGACCAGGTCCAACATATATTTTGTATTGTCACACTTAATTGTATTATTATGTTATTTGTTGGGGTGCCCTTTTGTTTCGGTACTATTACCGCTGATTGTCTTAATATAATATATTGTTTATTTTTTGCTGTCCCGCGCACCGCAAATTACATACAGGCATTTATTATTTGCAATTATATATTTTTTGGGTAACCCTTCCCGCTCTTTTCCCCAGCACAATCGCGAGTCGTTGCCGACAACCGCCATCTTCGTAGGATCGGATCGGCGCAAACAGCCCCTCGATATAGTAATGTGGCGACCCGGCACATCTCTTTTAGATAAATGATTAAATACTTAATCAAGTCTTCCAATTTACTAAACATTTATATTTTGTAGATAATTTGGGATAATTTGAAGAAAAATTTGAAATTGAAGAGAGACTGTGTGAAATAAACAAAATAAGTGGTGTGAAATGTACATTTGAACACCTGTTATAATGTATTATATTGAACTTAGGTTAATTTTTTATAATGTACTATGATAAACATTTGAAGATTTATTACAATATACGTATATTATACATAGATGTTAAGTATGATTTTTTTAGTTTTTTTTTTTTTGATAGTTACCTTCCTACTACAATACAAGACACTTTATTTTTATATTTTCAAACAATATATGTTTTGGATTATTTAGTTCTATACAAACTAAATTTCAGACCCGTAGTTAAGTATTTAAAGTTTGTATTTTCAGAGTCCTGGAACCAAATATTTTCAGACTCTACTAGAATGTTGTAGTTAAATTAAACTATAATAGGTATGTGGAATAATAGTACCTAACCTTCTATGATAATTTGTTATGAATATAAATATATAATATTATAAGTAATAGCTCAAATTTAGCACTTTTACGGTACTTAATACATTTTCCTAATATTTTAACAGAAATTATGGAGCTAAAAATATAGAAATACCTATTTTATGTTACGGTCTATAATTCGTAGTTTTGTTTCATTTATAATAATAATGCTTTTTAATATACTTTTTCATAAATTAATATTTATTACAGTTGGCTTTTATGATTTGTTTGAACTATTGGTACGTATTTTTTTTGGGAGATCCCTATTATTACAACACCGTTACCAATATGCGTCTCACTGTACCCCGGTTTATATTTTCGGTTCATCCGTTAAAAAAATAAATAGGTACCTACCTACCAAGTGTGTAAATAAAGATTTTTGTTTGTAAACCAATTTGAATTATTATTTATTAATTAAAAAAAATTTTAATAACAACGTTTTTATTCAGTATTTTTTTGAATTTTAAGTGCATATTTTTGAATATTTCAGTGCATATATTTGCCTGTTTTTAGTGCATACATACAGGTAAATATTTAACACTTTTACATTGCATTAAATTCACAGCCCTCCTTCTACTAGTAAAATACCTACCACAGTTAATGTTAAATGTCAAATTGTCAACAATCAACTGCTTCTTCAACTTGATAACACTTAAGAGGATGTCAGATTTTAAGCGCACCATTTATTTCTCTCTCTCACGCACAATCATTTTAGTGTTTTCTTAATCGTACATTTGGTATGCTACGCGTGGGTCAAAGATGGAAAGCAAATAGTGCGCTGACATCCCAACCAGCAACAGATCTTTTTATTCTATCCTATAAGTCAAGGTTGTAAACCTATATCAACTGATAACGGTAGTTTCAGCCAAAGAGTCAAGTGGCCTTTGCAGTTCAAGATCCTTTCCTACGTATTCGGCATTGTTAACATAACTATTCTACCTTTACACTTTTTCTTTCCCCGTCTCTCACAGCTATATACAGGTTCAGCCTCTTTCATTCCACACCTCCATAATATGATCGGTATTCTGTCTATCCATCTCTTCTTCAGTCTTCTCGCCCCTTATTTTACCCCTAAATTAACTTATACAACCACTCTCACTATCTCTTATCATACAGTGACCGAACCACCTCAACATATTCTCTCTTGTCTTCACTATAATATGTACCACTCCTACACCACCTTTAATTAATAAATTTCCTATTATATCTTCCTTTGTCCCTTACACACCCAACTTAACATTCTCATATCTGCTACACACTTCACTAACCTAACCTTACATTTCTTTTTCGTCTTTCCCTTTCATACGCCAAACATTCTGAAATCCTGTTGACCTCTTTCCTTATCTTCGCCATATCACACACTTCCCATTCACTCAGTCTCTAGTTACCTACAAGTCATCGTACTTGATTATAGGTGAAAATATTTAAATATTATTGAGCGAATCCCTTACTCAAAAGAATTACTTACAAAAAATATCATACCTGACCAATTTTCTAATTTTTATCACGGCTTTATTGATATTTAGAATAGTGTTATACCAGTATAGTTACAATACAAATAATTGAAAAGTTTCAAGCAATACATCCCCTGACCAATTAACAATAATAAAAAGAAAACTTTTGTATTTTAGGTGTGCAACAGTATACGTAGGTGCCAATGATATGGATATTAAGTGGAAAAATAAAAGTTACGTATGTTAAGTGACATACCCTCAATGCTTAAATTAAACATCAGGTTTGGAAAAAAAATTTACCAGTAATAAATGATTATGGCATTAAATATTTAAGCATACCTATACCGTCATATAATATTATAATCTAAAATAATAATTATGGTAAAATACTAAAATATATAATTGTAAAATATTGAATACCTTTATCTAGGGTACAAACTACGCTAAAGTCTAAAATGGGTGTAAATATTAATAAATTGGGTGTATAATGTATATAAAATATAAAGAATATTAACATTATATTGTTATAAATACTTCGCGCAAACCTAAAGTGTTACCCGGCGAATAGTATAGGCAAATAAGGTACGCGTAATAAACCGGTCGTGGTAAAACCAAGACAGCGTTTGGATTGTTGGAACTGGCGAATAATTTATTACTATTATATACATTGCGCCTTTGGTACGTAGTAAACGTATACTTCTACGTTACAGAGGTAACAGATTTTTCGTGACAGTAAATATTTAATTCAAGTCTAAAAATGTGGGTAAGTGGATGTCGCTCTGCTGTACAGTATGTTACAAGTGGGTCACTGTAATGGATGGTGTTCAATTTGAATTCAATGATATAATATCATTGTATAAGAAAAACGATTCTGAGCGAAAACGGTCCGTCAGCCTATGATATTACCAAGTATATTTGATGATATTATTGTGAATAAAGTAATTTATATATAACCTATTTACGTCGAACCTTGGTTTAAATTTTTAATCCTTAGCTACAAAAGTTGAACATTTTATAAATTTTTAACTACAAAATAATTATTACATTTTAAATTTGATAAATTGTTTCAGAATTTGAACTTTAAATACTTATAAAAAAAATTGTGCCTATATATTATCAATATTTTTCAACTGCTATTATAACAATATATCAGGAGCCTTGCATTAAATTTTCACGCTTTTCTACCCAACAAATAAAATTTTATGGATATTTATAGAAAAAAAAAACTAAAAAAATTGAAAACTGACAATGTCCGTAAAAAGCTCAAAAAGAGTCAAAATGTTATGGTGTATAGAAAACGCTAATATAAACATTCAGTGAAATTTTCAAGTATCTACAGTCATTCGTTTTTTAATTACAATAAAATAAGAAAATCTTTACATGAGATATCGAGTGAATATCAAATGTAAAAATATAAATTTCAGACGCTCATAAAAATGTAATTTAAGTTTCTTGTAGACATTTTTTTTTTTGATAAAGGTAGACAAACTCATGAGTAATCTTATATTACATTTTTAAATCTTTGATTTAAAAAGAAAAATTTTTATGAATTCTCAACTCAAAATAATTTGCTAATTTTCGTGATTTTTCCGTATTTTTTCAAAATTTGAACTTTAAATGCTTATAAATAAAAACTGTGACTAAGGATTTTTAATTTTTTTCATCTGACTTTGAAACAATAACTTAGGAGCCTTATATTAAATTGTCCAGCTTTTTTACTCAACAGATAAAATTTTATTGATATTTATAGAAAAAAAAACTAAAAAAATTAAAGATTGAAAATGTCCGTAAATAGCTTAAAATAAGTCAAAATATTTTGAAAATGTTATGGTGTATATAAAATGATAATATAAACATTCAGTCAAAATTTCATGTCCCTACGGTCATTTGTTTTAAAGTTACACCAAAAACCAAAATCGATTTTCTTGAAAACAGATTTTGCGTAAAAATTCCCGTTTTTTCCTTAATTTTTCTTTTGTTTTTCACGTCGCTTTTGAAAACTACAGTGAAATTTTTACTTTTGACCCCCAAAGTACCAACTATATTCACTTTCCTATCAGAAAAGTTACTGTTGAAGAAAATCCAAGCACTTTTACTGT
Source organism: Metopolophium dirhodum (assembly GCF_019925205.1). NCBI lineage: Eukaryota > Metazoa > Arthropoda > Insecta > Hemiptera > Aphididae > Metopolophium > Metopolophium dirhodum. The sequence continues at coordinate 9,561,847 of NC_083566.1, forward strand.
CCTAAAAGGTGATGACAGACACAAAAAAAAACACACATCATTGTAAAATCAATACATTCATCGTTTCGCTCAGAATCTAAAATTAAATTTAAGCCCCAAAATAATATGAGAACAAACTTACGCGTAAACATCGACTCTTCCAGTAAAACCTAGCTGTACTGCAGCACACGCTGCCGCCCAAGAAACAGCTATATTCATCCGCCTACATCATCCTCCGAATTGAAATTGGAAAGTATGGAAATATTTTATGAAAATAACCTAAACGTTACAAAATGTGGAAGTTCGTGTTATATTATAATATTATACTGCTTAACGAACTGTCCGTGAATTGTTGGCTTATTTTATTTTTTTGTTCACTGCAATTATAAGAATAGTGAATCGTCTCCGCCGAATGTCGGATAATTGGCGATTGCCATAGATGACATAAATATATTATAATATGATAAATCCATAGAACTTATCCCCAGTATATACAGGATGTCCCACCAAGATCTGACAAATGCCATAACTTTTGCTATATACAAAATTTTAAAGTTTTTTTTTTATATATAATTTATTGTCAATTGCGCTACACGTATAATATGCAAAAAATTATTTTTATTTTTTATTAGTGAAAATAAAAAATTTAAAATTTGATTTAAATTTTTTTAGATAAATTCAAAATAGCCAATTTGTGAATCTGATTATAATAACAATTTTGATGGTAAAAACATTTATATAAGTCAAGTAGTTTATTTTTTAGAATTTTTTTAAATATCTTTAATTTGTTTATTAAATTATTTTGGAACGTAATAACTTTTTTAAAAATATTATTTTTGGGAATTTGCTGACATGAGTATATTTCTTAAATTATTTACTAATATCACATAATATTAACAATTTTTGTGATACGTTTAAGTAGCATAATTTTTTTTTTTTTTTTGACAGATCTTTCTGTTACATTCTGTATAATATGGTCTATTGATAAAATATCGTATGTTCTTTACAGAAAACTTTGTGATCTGTAATATATTCTGGTTTTCTATTTCAGGGGGGTTGTTCTGGAAAAGTGAATACGATGAAAAAGATTGAAATAAGATAAAAATGCATATGTTTATGGTTTTGAATATGAAAGCTCTGAGATGTTCGGTATGAATTTCGTGAGAAATCTAGAGGTACTAGAAAACTAAGATGAGCGTGTTGAATGAAATAAATTAAAAATTTATTTTCACAACAATCGCTTATAAATTAGTTTAATTCAAATAATTAGATGAACTTTATTAAATCATTTAAATTTTCCAGAACAAGCCCCCTTGGTCGCATGCCAATTTTAACCATATATACTAGACCTCAAGTTTATATACATTCTATATAATGCATTCTCCTGCCGGTGGCCCTAGACGGAATTACGAAGAACATATAAGACAAAAATATTCGTCACCGAGTGGTAGGTATAAACTGCTATGTACCTACTTACAAATCATATTAAATCACATTAATCATTATGTATTTTCTTATTTTAATAGGTAGGCCATAAATACCTACCTTCCTGCTTATAAAAGCATTGCCTAATCAGTAATCATTGATTTTAAATTTTAAAAATTATTCCACTATAACACTGAATTAGCTGTAGGTGGAGTATTATAATTTAAAGTATTCTCATAATATCCTAATTTTTGTACACCTATAACAACTGGATTTTTTAAAACTCTTCTACGTCTGGCGGGTATATAAGTTTGTCTGACAATAAATATTTACATTAGGTCTACCACGTCAAAAGAGTAGGACAAAACTTACGTAATTATTTATTCTTCCAGCGAAACGCGTTCCCTTCGAGTGTATAATATTGTCTAGTGTCAGAGCTGTGCATCTCCGACAAGGAAAATCCGCACGTCTTCATATCTCCGATCCAAAAGTTCAGTCTGGAAGTATTGAGATTAATGACATTTGTAAAAATAGGTACCAAGCTTAATAACCAGAATGGAACGAAATATGTTAGTACGTATTGAATTCGCTGTTCGTCTCAAACGATTGTCATTTGCCATAGATTATTTGTAATATTATAACCTATAATCGTCCTAACCGATGGATGATGGATATTTTCACATTATCTTTAAAAAACATTTATTTGTTTCTACTAAATGCAGTAAATTTAATTCAAATTTATGATAGATAACGGTTTGTTACTTGGTAACCATTTATTTGTTACTTCATTTATTAACAAATTCTAATTTATATAAAATAATAAATAAATAAAAATAGTTTTATTAACCCCAATATTTAAAAATAATGTTTCGAATAAAATGATAAAAAAAATTTAAGAAATACTTATTAATTAATATTAACTAACAAAATAACTTAATAAATTTTGTTTTTTTTACTAAGCACTAAATCAATGGTACCTATCTGAAGTTATAAAAAAACACCGCGTTTTTAACTTATCAATACTACTTTCTGGATGTTTTTTTTTAAATTAACTTGTATGTGTACAAAATTACAAATTCATTAAAAAAACCACATAAAATCTTGTATAATCGTAAATTTAGTGAAATTCATTTTTCGTGTTTTTTTTTCAAACATTTTCACGCTTTTTTCAATAGCACTATCCAATCATTTTTTATAAGCAAATGAAAAAAAAAAAACCAAATGTTTAGAAGCATATTGATTTTTTAATTTAGCTTGGCCTTAAATCGTTTTATAAAGTGGATATTTGTTTTGTGTAAATTAAAGTAAAACTAAAATTTTCCGAAAAACCCTGTTTTCCGAAGTGGTTACTGGTAATCTTGAAGAATTAAAACCGCTTCCAAACCGATAACCAGTAATCACATTTTTAGGGATCGTTTTGGTAACCGTTAATCAATTACCACTAATTCTAAAAACCCCTAAAACCGGTAACCACTTACGAAAATTTTTTCGGGTCCTACCGGATCCGGTAACCGATTTTTTCATAAACGGTTCATGCCCTGAATTAAACATATTCGGAAGTCTGGTGTACAAAAAATGTATTGGTTTCCCCCCCCCCCCCCCCCCCCCATAATTATTATCGGACAATATTGAACACTGCAGATAATAGTAATGTACCTATTTTGCCTATACAATACGCCGGACAACACATTATGTTTGCGCGAAATACTCATCATCGGTATTTACGACAATTGTTAGCGTAGCCTAGGTATAACCTACATGATAGATATTACATATTTTACAATTTTATATTTTCTTATACTTTTGAGTTTTGATTTTAATATAAAAATAAACTTCAATATAAATTGGTTGTTATTTAGACTGGCTGTTAGATTCAAAATTACTGTCAGAATTCAGAAGGTGTTTCCATAGGTAAATTCGTTTTAAAAAGCAAAAAACTAAATTAATTATAAATGTATGTTGTATTCGAAGTCTGAGACTGCAGTCTATTTCAAATAACAAACAAAATTATTAAATAGAATAAAATACATAAATAAGTGAAAGTGTCATACAATTACTAGTGGATTGTACCAGTGGCGGTTCTGGCATTAAATTTTGGAGAAGGAAACATGTTAATTCAGTCAAACCCGCGGGGGCTTATATATATTACTAGTTATGCAATGCCTGAGGTCCACAACTAGTTTTACAATAAGTTTGTGAATTGGCTAGTATTTTCCTAAAATATAATTATTAACAACTAACTTTTTCGGGTCGGTTCGTCGTCAATGTGCTATCTTAATTGCTATTGAACTTCGATATAGTATTTTAATATTGAAATTTGGATATATATATAAGATTATCAATTGTATTCCTTTCGAGCTGAGAAAAGTTAATACAATGTGCAGTAAAAAAAAACATATTTGATATTATTTTCATTGGAATTTGTAAAAAGTTATAAAAATAAAGATTTATTTGTGTATATAGTGACTATTTACATTCTGAAGATAGAAAAAAAAATGACAAAATATATTGGCGTTGCGTAGAAAGTTCATGTAATCAAGGTAGAATAATTACAATTAAACGGAGAAATTAAAAGTCAACGTAAGGAAAACTCACATAATTTCATGTTCCCGATTCGTGTATAATCGAAATATCGAATGCATCATACACAAAATACTCCATAATATGATATAATCAGTACTGTGCAAATAGTACCTGGAGTAGCCGGGTTCGTTTGTTGCATAGATCCCCGCATAATGCATTACCTTTATCTTGATTACATTTTTTTATTCTTATTTTATTTTAATATAATAATTATTATTTATACTGAAATCTATACCACGGTCCTTACAAAACATAAACTTCTGGTTACATCTTATATATTCATATTATAACATCCATGCATGACGCTTGAAATAAATAAAACCAAATCGTTTCTTTCATGAAATATTGTTTTCGTAGAATAGTCTGGTTGGTGCATAGATCCTAGTCTGAATTACCTTTACCGTGATGGCGCGATCAATGAACGCAGAGGCGTGACAAAAAATAGTATGTGTGGCTCGTGCGGGAAGGCAATTTTAGTCTTGGGCGAAATGCGGCCCTCGCCCGCGACTGAAGTAGCTCACTTCCTTGCCACACAATATACTATTTTGTCACGCCTGCACCGAAAGTTTGGTTTTCGATAGCTGTTGAAGCTCTGGAAAGCGTCCTTTTTCCGTCCAGCGGGCGGTAAAGTGGAAATCCCTAAAATTGCTGCGCGCACATTTCACGCGCGTATACCCTGCACAAACAGACACTGAAATCCATACCACGGTCCTTACAAAACATAAACTTTTGATTACATCTTATAATTATATTATAACCTCCATGCTTAAAATAAACAAAACCAAATCGTTTCTTTCATGAAATATTGTTGTCGTAGAATTATAGTCTAGTTGTTGCATAGATCCCTGCATTACCTTTGCCGTGATCGATATGAATGCAGAGGCGTTATATAATACAAAAAATAGTATGTGTGGCTCGTGCGGGATGGCAATTTCAGTCCTGGGCGAAATGCGGCCCTCGCCGCACACGTATAGCTCACTTCCCGCCCTTGCCACACAATATATACTATTTTCTCACGCCTGCACCGAAAGTTCGGTTTTTGATAGCGGTTGAAGCGCTGGAAAGCGTCCTTTTTCTGTCCAACAGGTGGTAAAGTGGGAATCCCAATAGTGCCGGATGGTAAAATGGAAATCCCAAAAAGTGATGAGCGTGTATACCCTGAACACGCCTGCGACTGAAATAGCTCACTTCTCGCCCTTGCCTGTGAATATACTATTGAAAGTAATATCATGTCAAGAAAAATATGTTTCTTACTTTTCATCCTCAAGTCTCAACCTTAAATTACTAACTACTAACTAGATTCAATTTGCATCAGAAACCACCCTTAAAGTCAAAGATGGAAGCATTTTACTGATCCTGAAGAAAAACACATCAGTGTATGGTACCTAATAATCAATTAATTATGTACCTATATTGTATCAGATGGACCGCTTAGATTTTAAAATGTCGAATTGCATTGCAGATTGCTCAGTGATGTGGAGGTACTTACGTTAGAAGCGATTAAGATTACATAATCATACATAATTGTGTAATCAGATTAGTTAATAACAAATATGTTGCTTTTTATAATTATAACTTAAGTTATATAACTCTATATTTCTATAATTGACAGTATTAACATTGATAATCTTCTGTGACCCGTGCCTGTGAGTGTATTAATATTTTTAACCTATACAGTATACATAATCATAATAATAATAATAATAATAACAATAATTAATAGCTATATGTACGAGGTACTGTCGTACAACTGATGTAGTGATTCATTTTGTATATGTGCACAGTTAACAGGTTGTCACTTGTTTGTGCATCATATTTTGGTGATCCACTGTTGACAGATTTCTATTACTCGTGCAAGCAGGTTAAAATTTAAGTATATTATTATAGGCCAGTTTGGTGCACGCGACAGACGCGAATATTTCAGTTGTACCAAGGTACATCATCCTGTAGAGATGGCGACCAGATGGGGAATAATAGGAACCAGCAATATATCACATGATTTTGCTGTGGCCATGGGTACATTGCCACGGACAGAACACTTGATCACAGCAGTGGCGTCCAAAGACAAGGTGAGGTCTCGAGAATTCGCCCAACAGTTTGACATTCCCAATGCTTATGATTCTTATTCCCTCATGGCAAACGACACCGAAGTAGGTAAGATGATTTAATTTTTAAATTTATTGGATATATATATATATATATATAACTATCATAATAGTCAATACCTATATGATATTTATTAATAATTAATAATTATTATGTGATGTGTAATTTATTTTGTAACAGACGTTGTTTATGTGGGCACCCTTAATGAACACCATTACTCTGTCAGCCGCTTAATGTTGGAACACGGGAAGAATGTTTTATGCGAAGAACCATTCTGTCAAAATGCTAACCAAGTCCAACAGCTCGTTGAAGTAATTATATCTCATACTTTTTTTTTTTTTAACATTTCTGGTTTAATAGCTAAATGTAAGTTTACCTATTTCAATATTCAGTTGATAAGAAAACAAATTTTTTTTTTTACTTTTTCAGCTTGCGAGGTCTAAAAATTTGTTTCTTATGGAAGCCATGTGGATGTTTTTCACTCCAGCTTTCACTATTTTAGGAGAAGAAATCAACAAAGGTACTATTGGTGAACCATTGCAAATAATTTCTTCATTTGGTACACCAATGTCTGAATCACTAATTCAACAGTAATGAACAACTCAGTACCTATCTTATAGTTAGTTCAAATAAATGTTCATTAATAATTATTTGAAAAATTTGATAGACGAAATAGTGGTGGATCAATATTAGAATTGGCTGTATTCTCAGTTTACATGAGCCAATTCCTGTTTGGCCCTGAAAAGCCACAAATCTATGGCACTTGTGGACAGTTAACAGAACTTGGGTTTGATAAGGATGCAAGTATAATTTTAAAGTATAGCAATGGTAGAATTTCTACATTTTTAAGCCATTTCAAAGTTAACCTACCCAATGAGGCTACTGTATTTGGCACTACAGGAAATATTAAAGTAAAATTAAATTAAAAATGACCTATGATAAAACTATGTTATAGTAAAATGATTTTGTTAGTTATACGATCCATTCTGGTCAGCGACTAAAATTTCCATAAATGGAACAGACATTAATATAGACGTGCCTGAAACAAAAAAAGCAACAAGATATGGTAATAGCGTGCAACTAATTTACGAGATTCAAGAAGTTAGAAATTGTCTTCTGAAAGGTAATATAATTTTAAAAAATATTAATTTTGCTGTTTTGCATAAATCATAACAATGTTCATAGAAATGTCAATAAAATATATTATAATTTATAATATAAATAGTTCAAAGTCCTAACTAAATTGCTTAAGTGAATTTTATGTATGTTATTCCAGGTATAAATGAGAGCAGTATAGTTCCATGGTCGCTAAGTATTGAGAATGCAATTTTGGTTGAAGATATAAGGAAAAAATTAGGAGTAACTATTTGTAATTAGTAGAAACCAATTTTAGTAAATAAATAAAATTAATATAATTTATACTTTACATTTTATGTAATTGAACCAAATGAATATTATATTTTAATATTTTATTTGTTAATTTGTAATTAAGTTAATGTAACAACATATTACTTTGTATGCTGCTCAAAAACATATGAATGCAACTATAAAAATTATTGAAATTATAGATAAATACACTTCATAGCATTATATTATACTTTCTGTTGCTATATATTATTATTTATTTTAAGTACAAAACTAATATCAACTGTTGAGAATTACTAAACAATTATAAAATATTAACAGTACCTAAATGTTACAACAATATAATATACTATATACTTAAGTGAACATAAGTGAATTAATATGAATGTAACCATTCTGAAGTGATTTTAGCTTTCTCACACTAATATTTATGTATATTACATTGACATTCCATATACTATTAATAAATTTCCAGTATTCCAAATTATCTGCTTATGTAACAAGCCTTATTATATTATTCAAATAGTTACTTAAAGAATTATTAACGTCTCGTATCTAGGAAAAAAAACAAATTCATTTATCTATAAAAATTAATTATTAGTAATTAAATCATATAATCTTATAGGTAAGATTTTTTTTTGGAACCCATAAGTTATAATAAATGAAAAATACTATAGGTTATATTTGGTTAACGGAGTGGCCGAGCGGACTAAGGCGTCGGCTGCGACGCAGTCGACCCGAGTTTGATTCCTCGGCCATGGGCAGCATTTTTCTTCGGACAAGTCACGGTGTCCGGAGAACAAGTGCCGCTATCCCCCACCCGGGTATGGCAGATACCTACGGGTGCCCACTTGAAAATCTGCCAAAAACTACACACACGTGTTTTCCAACCAACAGTATCCTCCCCTACAAATAAACAAACAAACAGCTAATGGCCATAGTTGCCGGCTTAATGACCAATAAAAAAAAAAAAAAACTATAGGTTATAAAAGGTCATTTATATATTGAGTGACTAAAAAAAGTGTTACATAATATGGTAGAATATAAATACCCTGTGTATAACCATGTATAACCTAAGATTAAAATAATTAAATTATGCAAAACACTGACTGTTCTTAACTTTTTATTTAAAAAAAAATGAATAGTTTTTTAAATAACGAGTAGTTATTTACCTATTTTAATTTGAAAAAAATTTTTGTCTATCTAAAAAACTTTAGTGTAGGACACAGTTGATTGATTTAAAAATGATATGTTGTTCATCTACAAAATGTCAAAATATATAATTTTTTATTACATTTATGACATTCGTTAGCATTTTATTGAGGAAATTAATGTATAATAAACAGTACCTCTTACCAAGAATAGACAGTACCATTTAATATAAGAATAAAAAATGTAGTTTGAAAAAATTATTAATTGCAATAAAATTAAGTATAGATAGCTTGTTTCATACATTATATTGTTAAGATTTCAGTAAAACAAATAAATCATCTTAAATAAAAAGGTAAGTGGAGTTAATAATTATTTAACTATTATGCTTCATTATTCATCGTCATCATCATCTTCTTGAATATAACGATAGGGTATTGAACGATTAATGCACTGACGTGTTGGGCGAGAGCCACCAGCTACAGTACTGTCCGACCAATTAGTTTCATCAGAGTTCAATTCAGAGCGGCTATCTTGTGATCTTGTTGATCTAAATGAAGAATAAAAACATATATTTTAAATAACAAGTACTGAAGAGGATATGGGTTCATATAATCTTACTTAATAATCTTTGATCTCCTTTTCTTTAATGGTGCCTCATTCTGTATACTTGGAGTTCTGTGAGTATTAAAAAGTAGTAAACATTGATAAAATAAAAGGTTTAATCAATTTTATGATTCAAACTACCTAGTAAGTTTATTGATATGAATTTAAGTTTTTGCATGTAATTATCTGATAAAAAATTAGCATTCAAAAATATTTTGTACTCAATTAGAAATTATTTAACAAAGTTCGATAAACTAAATAAATAAGTAGACAAAACTAAAAAAAATTAATATTCAACATTTTATATTTTCATAATAATATGAATTACTGATTAATTATGAAATATTTGAATTACATAAAAATCATTATTTTACTACTTACCATATTATAATTTAAGGTACTACATCTTACAAATTAACTATTCATATAAATTATTATAATATAGGTAAACGTTTTTCTCCATAATGTTGATTAAATTAAGATATTGTCGAAATAAAATATTTAAAAATATATATATATATCTTAAAATCCCAAACTAAATTTCATGCATAATGAAAATAATATTTTCCATACATTTAATTTAATAAAAAATAACTAAAACACATAGCCAAAATATAAATTATTATAATTATTATCAATCACATTTATCAAAAATGCATGCATTGTTTATATACATTTAAAAGTAATTGATATACATTACATTAAATTAAATTAAAAGATTCAAATCAACTAGTTTCAAAAATCAAAATAAACACAAATTGAATAGCAAAATATATTTTATTACACGATAGGAACACAACAGTGCATACAAAAATTCCAAGATGACATTGGTGATAACAGCTTAAATTTAGTAACTGAAAAAAAAACAAAAAATTTAGCATTGAAAATTTAATAAATTAAAAATAATAAAAGCATACTTTGACTGCAAAAATATTACAAATAAAATAATTCTCTGCATAGATGCAAAAGCAATAAAAATGAATGTTATCCAAGTATATAACATTTACAACTTAATTAAAACAGTAATTTTTTTATTACCCAAAATCTTGATCTGACCCTTCATCATCTTCGTCATCATCTAAAAAATAAATTTTGAAAATAGTAGTTATGAATTCTTTTTTATTTTATATATTTAAATGGTTTATTTACAAGTTTCTTTTTTGTTTCTACGTGTGTATGCTCGCCGTGAAGTTACTGGTCCAGGTTCAGCATCACCATGCATTAAGCTGTTTCTATAAATGACCCAAGGCTGCCAATCTTCACTGCGACTTGAGGGAACTGCTGATGTTATGTGTTTATCCAAATAGTTAAGACTATAAAAATAAACAACAGTTAGGATAAGTAATTATTGAATTGTACAAATTCAAAATATACATACACAATGCGTTTATCTTGTTTAAGTAGTTTGTTGGTGAATTCTGCTAATATCTCCAAAAATGCAACATGTGGAGGTGGTACCGATGGATCATCTTGAGCAATTCCTTCATCAGTACCTACAGCGAATAAAACACCTTCACGATGTAAAGCTGCCATAGCTTCACGATTTTTTAATGCATCCAACCCAAATGATAATGCAAATCTTTTGGCCAATTCCTGATATAAAAAAATTATAGTGTTCAGTCAACTTGATTTAGTAATGTTAATTCTAGTTAAACTATACCTTTAAACTGCTGAACTCTTGAGAAGATCTTGAGATACGGAACGTGCCACAGTTGATTTGTTGTTCTCTAAATGATGTGATTAAACTAACAACCATAGTTCTGGCACAAATTACTTTATTAATTTCACGGGCCTTTCCAATTGTAGTTTTAATAATATCTCCATATTCATTATATGACTAAGTATTAAAAAAAAAGATTATTAATAATCAGTTCATATTTATTAATTTCATAACATTTTAATTCATACTTTGACATAATGCTTAAAGATATCTGCTGCGCAAGTAACCGGAATCATCCCATATACAATTAATTTACAATAAGATGCTAAAAAGTTTCTTCTTTTATGTAGTTCTTCAATTTTTGAATGTTCATCTTGAACACCTGTTTATTAATTTGGATTTATTAGTCTAAGTATATAGTTAAATATTCAATACATTTAAGATCATCTAATATATAAATCACCTTCTTCTTCATAAACAAATACATTTTTTTGAATAAAATTATTCAATAAATCTTGAAGTTCTTTGTCAGAATCATAAATTAGATTTCCCAGGACTGGATAATGTTTAACACCCAATTGATTACAAAAAACGACAAGTAAGTCACATATTGATATATAAGCCTATTTAAACAATATTTATTAAAAATGAATGTTCTATAATTCACAGAAGAGAATAGAAGAAAAATACCTCTTCCTTGAATAAAGGATTAGTAGAATGTGCCAAAATTCCACGAAGAACATCCATGAAATCAAAGAGCTTAGTTTTAACTTGTGCAACTTGTTCTTCTATATCTTCATTACGTCCATTTTCCAAAACATTTTCAACACTGTGTAATTCCCACATTGTAGCAAACATACACGCAGCAATGCTATATTTGATAGCCTTTCATAACAAGTAAAAAAATCATATAATAAATAATTAAATTTAAAATTTGTAAAAATATTAAATTACTTCTTCTGGTAGTGGTTTTGAACCTTCATGGGCCATTTTTAAGTCTTTGAAAATTATATCCCACAAATTCCAAGGCCCTAAGTTATGACATGAATAAAATATAGAAATCTTTTTCATACTGTTTACCACATTGTAGATTTCATCATCGTCAGGTTTTTCATTCTAAAATAATGTTTGTTTTAGAATAAATATCATTATAAATAATGGTTCAATATTTTATGAAAATAATAATCTGTTTATTTATTTACTCCTTCAATTAGATTGTTCCAATCATCCATAGCTTCTCTGTGTTTATTAGTAATGGTGTCCATTAGTGTACTTTTTTGAACACTGCACCTGGTAGCTAATGTAGAATTGTTTTTTGAACAAAGAATTTCTAAAGTTTTGGCACAAGTTTCAAGGACTTCGTCGTTTTGATGTTTGTCAGTTACCAAGTGTATTTTTTTAAGCAATAAATCTAAATTCTGAAGTAACAATAAAATGTAGAAAACACTTAAGTTCACATATATTATGAAGATTTTAGGAAAAAAAGTTATTCATATAAATTTACTTACAGATTCTTGTCTTGATGTTGTATAAATATCCAAATCAAAATATTGAGGTATAGATAACAAATTAATAAGTTTGTCAGCATCTGCTCTATATTTATCAATTAATGGGGGTAACACTTTTATAAAATGTTCAGTCAATCGCTGCTTATCATCTTGAACTTGTTTAATTTCTTTTACTGACATCATCTATTTAAAATAATATATTAATTAAAAATATAGTTTCAATACATAAACATTTATAATTTATTAAAATAGATTTAAATATTATATTTTAAACTTTTAATGATATACATTTAATAAAATATGTTTTTACTTTATAATATGACAAATTGAAGTAATTTTAATTGTAATAAAAATATATTTTATTTGATGGAGTGTTTGAATATAAAAACATAGAAAAAAGATTTAATAATTTTTTAAATAATAAACTATCTACCTTTCTATTTGGTCCTCGCCCAACAGGTGCTTCTCCAGTTGCCGCTTGTTTAATACAACACACCATCAATTCAATTAAACTCGTTTCTTGTCTATCATCCATTCGCTCTTCACTTAAACCAGGCTCTTCTAACAATAAATCAGTCATACATTCCCAATCTTTCATCATTTCATTAGAATCAATCAGTGAATCAACCAAATAGGCTCCATGTTCATGCAACTATAAATGTTAAACATTAAAACATATATAAAATAATTTTGAATTTTCACCAAATCTTACTTCTGATTCAATGAAGAACTGAACTAAATCTCGTATCAAAGGTGTATTTGGTAAACGTTTTTTTCCTCGTTTTGTTCTAACAGTTTTTGTATCTTCTTCTGGTTTAAATAAACGTTCATTTAAAAACTCTCCAGCAGCTTGAGCAACTGCACGATGTGAGGAGTAAACAAGTTCATAAACATGTTCACAGTCTTTATCTGATAAAATATCGCGATGATGTCTATATTACAAAAAAAAAATGTTTACTTATTAAATGTAAGATAATTAAAATAAAAGTAAAAGGAAAAAACTAAATATTTTATTTACTTTAAAATACTGATGACTAATCTGACAGCTTGAACTGCAACATCGTATTCTTTATCCAATGTCATTGCCACGATTCTATCCTTAAATTTACTTGTGAAAAGTTCCAATTTACTTTTTAATTCTTCAGAAGCATATAAAGGTTGCAAGGCCTACAAAAACAAAAGAATAACATTTTAGTCAGTTTTAAATTTTTATAAACATCCTAGCTTTTTTTTTTTTTGTTTATTGAATGAACATAAATGTAGAACATATTAATGTTTTAAATTTACAAAATAAATCATTTATCTATCTCTTATAGGTAATGTTTGTGTTTGAGATATAGAATTATATAATATTACCTGTAAACATTTTAACCGTACTTCACCAACTTTATCATGCAAAGTCCAACCAATATACTTTAAATACGAGTCATCCAAAAAATTTTGATGGAATTTTTTCATCCAAACTCCTATTTCTGCCATACATATTGCTCTAATTTCTGGTAAGGTATCCCTGTAATTTTATATTTTAGCAAACTTGTTTGAACTTTATTTTATTTTTACTAGCCTGTATCTGTGAACAAATACAGATTTGAACATATATGTCAACATATTTTTAATTTCATCCATATTTTCTTCAAGTTCTTGTCGTTTAGCCATTAATGATTCTAAACGATCACTTGCTCTTTTATCTCGAGCTTTTTGACGCTCAGCTTCATATTGACGTTGAGTATTATCCAAATTGACAGACACAATTAATGCGACATCAACTAGAGCCGTCATTAATTTCATGGCTGAAATTTAATGAAAATTGAGTATAATATATTTTTAAATTAATTGGAGTAGACAATAATTTACCTGCAAGTGTAGCTGTATGTCTAAATGCTCGAACTTGAGAATCTGATAAACCTGTTAAAAGTGATATCATGTTATCCATTAAATATTGATCATATATAATAGAATATTGGCACTGTTTTACAAGGTGACCAACAAAATCACAAAAATTTGATCGAAATTTTTTCCATTGAATTCCACTCATAATAAGAGGGTATTCTCCACTTTCCTAAAAAAGAAACAAGCAATATAAGAATGTATAAATATAAAAAAATAATAAAAATTATGAAAATTATTTTACTTCATCAAATTCTTCCGTCATTTTTCTAATAATAGCTGCATGCTCCATATTTTCAGACATTGCTGGTGTTATGACACCTTTACAACCAGCAGCATTGATAAAGAACTGCATCAAAACCAAAAGTGCTTCATCTCTATTTATTTTATATTGTTCGATCCAATCATCAACAGTGACCTAACATAAAAAGATTAAATATAATTAAATATTATATACATTTAAGATTCTGAGCAGAGCCAGGAAAAAATTGGTTATAAATTGATGTATGACGTCTATGAGTGATGACACTATGACACTTTTTGAAGTTGAAAAAATACTGTTATCTTCAAAATGCAAGGTGTTTTTAAATTTGTTCTATACTATTTTTCATGAGAGAACGGAACCGGCGGCCGACCAAAACTGGTTCGCCGCCGCGCATCCCCCCACCAACTATCTGTTGTAGGCATCACGTGGTTCTCTACGCGCCAATCGAATTATTTTACATGCGCGAAACGGTCCTGTTCTCTCGTGAAAAATAATATAGTAGGTACATTGTGAGGTTAAAGACAGAAAATGTACAGTATTTTTCTGAATAATGGGAAAAACTAAAAAAAACAATGTAAAAAGGGGAATATTTAATCAATATCAGTTTTAATAAACTATAATAGTATAATAATTTATCATTAATTTAAAATTTAACACATTTATCACAGTGACGTACCCAATGATTAGGTACACTTTCAAGCTTAAACTAACTATTCAAAAAAGTTTCCTGGTATTTTATTATTATAAACATTTGTATAATAATTAAAAATTATGATCATTCTAATTTATATAACTAAAGAATTACACAAGCTAATGTAATTTACCTGTAAAGAAACACGACCATTTCTAATTGAACCATACAAAGTTCCATCATTTTCTAATTGCAAATCGACAGGTTGTATTTGAACATGTTGCTTTTTTGATCCTGCAGGTCTGCCAGGAGGTCTTCCAGGCTTACGTTTTTCTGGTTTTTTTTCTGGAGGTGGAGATGGTGACATAGTAGATCTTTGAGGTGGATATTGTGCTCCTGTGACAAAAAAACATAAAATATAAAAGTGTGTTAATTTAGCATGTTATATTAAATCATGTATATTAAACCTCTAGTTCTTGCTCTAGTCACTCGACCACCACTAGGTGAATCAGCAATACCACCACTAGGTGAATCAACAATACCACCACTAGGTGAATCAATAATACCACTACTTGTAGATGGAATTTGATTGTCTAAATGTAAATTAGACATAGCATCATGAACTGGCATTTGGGGGGATTGACGTTCTTGTGTATTTATTTCTTCATGAATTGATGGAGAAACATGAGGAGGAGGTGTTTCATATGTCATTATAGTTTGTGATTGTTGAAGTGGCTGAATAACCGGCATTTGTTCATAATTATTATCTGATACTCCAGGTTCTTGATAATGGTCCATGTTGAAGACCTCAGATCTAGAAATTTGCCATCATAATTATATGATATTTTTTTCTTTAATTATGTTTTACCTTGGTGTTTGATAATTATGATAATTTGCATAAGGGTTGTAATGTTCTTGATAATCTGATCTACTAGGTGTCATAGGGCTTGGATGAATAGAACTCCCTGGTGTAGATGGAACATCATACTCCATTGGAGGAGGATCATCCATGCGAATTCGTTTACCTATACTTCGATGCATTTTTACTTTTTTATCTGTAAAATATAAATAATTGATTATAACAATGTTATGTAATGAACTTAATGTTTTTCTTCTGCATATGTTTATTTTTAATATGTTTGTAATTACTATCTAATATAAATGTAATAACGTAAATTTAATGTTAAAATTAATGTAAGTACCTATATAGATAGATTCGGGTTTAAAAGAAGAGATGTGTCTAGATAGAAATAAATTATATAAGTTACCAACAAAAACAGAGGTTAAAATTGTTTGGTCGCAAAAATTATGTATGTTATTTTATCATTATAATCATTGAGTTGGCGAAGTAGCGACAGTCGTTATTTGGTATTTCTTGTCTCTATTGGCTATTGCCCGTAATAATAAATAATCAACATTACTAAAAACTATACAACAGTAAAACATGTACCTATCATATTATATTTGTATTTGCCTATGTGAAGAAAAAATATTAAATAATAACCTTATCATTATTATTATCTAATATCATTTATCGAATCTTATATTTTAATGTTTAAGTAGGTTACACTAAATTTCAATGGAAATAAATACAATTATTACTTATTTAGTGTATCATATAAAGTTATAACCAATATGTTGCTTTGATGTGAAAAGAATTATTATTTATTGTATAATATTATATTAAGATGTCTATAAAAGAATTACTCGAGTAAAATACAATTTTCAGATTTCTTAAATGTTAAAATACCTACATAATACAATAGTTGAATAGGTATATTTTAACTTCACGAAAAGCACTTCATGTAAAATACTAATGATGTTCAAAACACAAACTAACAACAAACAATACACTATAGTACTATACCTTATATTTATTACATTTGTGTACACAATTTTAAACACTGGTCTAAAGTTAAATTTCGCGCTAAAACTGCTACATAAGAAACAATAAATCATTTACCCAACTGATCAATTCCAAGTGATTCTAGTCACACGCAAACATATTCCGTTTCACACACTGTTGGTTTAATGTCATTACCATCAACAACTAATTAAAATAACAAATGTATCACAAATAACATACAAATTTGGATAAATAAATAAAAATGTTACATACAGTGTTATGGTACGTCCTGTTTACCGCTGTCTATTTCGTATTTACTTTACGTTTGTAAGATAAACCCTAATGGTTGTAGTCAACTGTAATCATCTATTCAGATTTCAGTATTCTGTTGTTGCATTCAAGTAGTCAACACTGCAAAGTAAGTAAGTTGTCAAACGCTTGTCTTTGTTTACGGGTATACAACACTTGTACCAATTAGGGTAACACAATTTTTTATTGTAAAATCGTCACATGATACAATCATGCGTAAATATTCCTAACAACAATGTGTGCTAAAATTCCTGAAAATATTATATACGTCATACACGTCGTCATGATACGAGTATACCGTATACGACATAATATTATAGTACATGACTACGATATATGACTAATACGTCACTAATACCATAGAAGTATAGAACAATACCAATGTGTGTAAATGTATAATGTGTGAGATTTGTATTTTTAATTTATTATAATACCTATTTAGGTATTATTATACCATTGATTCCTAATTGGTCCCATATTATGTTATATAATATTAATGATTAAATATTTGAATCTACCATATATTCTATGGCAGGGGTATCCAGCGATTAGAGACTCGCCCACGAGCCGCATAGTAAAATTAAATATAAGTAAGGGCCAAGGCCAGGGGTGGATAGTAGGCTAAATTATTGTTACCAGAAAATTTATGAAATGGGCACAATGAAAAAAAGTTACTACCGATTACTCCGATTACATTAGACCAACTCATGAGAGATTTCACCTGTACCCTCCTCCCATTTACTTCACACAAAATGTATTTATTTTTTTTTTTGGTTGGGCCCTGTGTGCGTGTACATTTAAATGTTTTGAATAAGCAATAGCGAACTCTGTGATAGTACCAATGTAAATAATAATCATAAAAAAATCTGGTACGTGGGTGTTGCTCTGCTATACAGTAGGTTACAAGTGGGTGACTGTATTGGATGGTGTTACATTTGAATTCAATGATTTAATATTATTGAAACGAAAAGCAATTTACCTAAGTAGAATTTTTATTATTTATTTACTATCATAATTGTGTATAATAATAGATAATTATGTAATTAATAATGGGTACTTAAGAAGTTTCAAGAACCCACGAATAATATTTTTTAGATATAACACAAAACTAAAATCGTTCTTATTCCTTTAAATATCTAATTTCGTCCAAATTTTTAAATAAAACAACTAACAAAAAACTGTGTTTTTATATTTTTTGATCAAAGAATAACCGACTTACGTGGAACCTTGTTTTAAATTTTCAATCCTTGCCTCGAAAAGTTGAACATTTTATAAATTTTGAACTACAAAATCATTTTAGATTCTGAGCGGAGCAATGTATTGATTTTACAATTATGTGTGTTTTTTAATTTTAATTTTTTAATTTTTCAATTTTTTTTAATTTTTTTATACTTACTACATGGACCAGGGTTTTTCAACCTGTAGTACGTGGGAAGCTCATAGATGGTACATGATGAAAATCTCCCTTTATAATAAAAAAATATTGAATTATTATTCACATAGGTAACCTGAATATTATTTGGTTTATTTGATATTAATAATAAAATAAATAATAATTGTAAATATTTAATTTTATCTTTTTGCATTAGAAGTTTATTTTGTCATAACTTTGTAGTTTCTAATAACATAACATTCTATACATGTTAAGTACCTAAAGTACCTAACGTATACATTTTTGATAAGCCAAAAAAAGGTTATTTAGACAAGTGGTACGCGGATATAAAAAGTTTTTGACATTATATAATAGGCAGGGCTTGTATCTTAAAATTATCTTTTTTTGCTCAGTGAAGACATTTGAGTTTTTAAACAGGGGTCAGTGGCAAAACTAGGGGGGTTTCTAGGAGGGCTTAGCCCCCTCTGATTACAATTTAGCCCCCCCTAAAAATATCCCTCATTGATTTAGATATATAAGCCCTCAATTGGTTATTTTAAACCACGGTATATTTTAGTATAGCTATAATATACCGTGTTTTAAACAAACAATTTTGTTAGGTAGGCTATAGTCTCCCTAGAATTGTAATCCTAGTTGCCCCTGTAATAAAGGTCCTAACATTTAAGCAGATTAATTATTTTCCGGTGCAACTGTGTCTAGTTGCCTCCCAAAATAATTATACGAATTGCCTTTCCATCATTATCGTAAATAAAAATGTTAATGTACACTAGTTGCCTCCGATGATCAGGTAGTGCGTAATTACATACGAGTTGCCTCCCGTATAGGTATAAGTATAGTGGTTCATAAACTGCACTATAATACACCATGCAATTACGTAAGTAGGTACACATAATATGTTTATGATTATAAAAATTAAGTTTACAGTAACATTATAATTTATGTTTAATAATTTAATATAATACGATATATTATAATAATATTATCGTAGATATTATATTATTATAGACACATAGATATTTTTCTATTTTATCATAATACGCATCATAGTTTAATTTAAGTTTAGGAAAAACTTCATAAAAAAATATTTTATGATTATTAAAAAATATCAGTCTTAGGTATATCATATATATATTAGGTATATACATTTATACATAATATAATAGCCAATAGGTACACAACTATATTAAAAAGAATAATATAATAATTAATTAATAAAAAAATATTTGGTAATTTAATATATTATGGTCCAATTATAATATTAACACATTCGTGGGCAGCTACTGCTATAGCAGTAATTTCAAAAGTTGATGTACATATTATATCACTACTGTTATAGCAGTAGAATATAAACCATTCAAATTAACACAGTACTGGTATAGCAGTAATAATTTCAATAGTCTCATATGAAAGAGCATGTTTTACTGTCCCACTGCAATACTTCAGAGCATTGGGCACTGTATTATATATGTGTTATTTTTAGCTTTATTTATCGTTTTTTTTTTTTGGTATTTCCATGAACCCTATATTCGATATCATTATTATTATTTATAATTTAGCTATATCATTATTGCTTTATAATGATACAACACAATATATAAATGTCTACACCATATATTCGAACCATAACCGATAGAAATGCATTGTTGTCCGTGTAAGTATTCAGTTCGATTATAAACATCGTACGTAATAGGTGTCTGAATATGTTATGATAATATGAATTTATATAAGACTACATTTTTATGTTTATTTTTTATGTCACAATATTCTTTTTCAAAATGTATTACACAAAATAAACCAGGTTGAGTTGAATCATTATTTTTATTATATTATTTTAAAAATATAATCATACTGCTATAGCAGCGCAGTGATGTACGTAGTTGTAAACAACAATGTAGTGGGACAGTGCTGCTATAGCAGTACCCAAATTACTACTGCTATAGCAGTAATAATTAAGTGCGTTTTTATAAGTAGTTTATTTCCGCTCCGGGAATTTCAACTGTCCACGAATGTGTTAATATGTATTATGTGGTTCATAAAATTCACTAAAATAAAACACATGATATATTGTGTTATAATAGTTATAACTATAAATTGTTTTATATTGAGTCATTATAGGTATTAGTTTAAAAAATATAGTACAGTTAAAAAAAAGTCTAAGTCACGACGTTTATACAAAAAATACAGACACCTTCGCAATTACGAGTTGAAATCGGCACATAGTACCTAGAGCAATTTTTCACCATTTTTTCTTTAATTTAAAATTATTAGTTATTTTTATAGTATCTACCTAATTTATTATAATAGTTAATAAAATTATCTTTATAAGTCGTGTTTATTCTACGTAAGTATGTATTCATTGATTTACATTTTACTATTTTTGTTTTAATGCATTTTATTTTTATAAGCAAGTTTCCTGCAACTTTTGCAGATTAAATCAGAATTTAGTATAAAAACTAAAAAGTTAGGTTTTAAAGTTGGAATTTTTGTACTCGTTTATTACAAACAATTTTATAAGATAATATAATATATTTTGAATAATATATGACACAATGAAGTATGAACTATCTAATATATGCACAATGTATAACTGTATCTACAAGCTATATTATATAATATAAATAATTATTTTTAGTTACAATCATGTTTATATATTAGATTTTGTGCTGCAGTATTAAAATGTATAATGACCCGGACTCCGAACTTTATGCATTTGCATCTTTCTCAGGAAGCTGCATATGTCAAATCTGATTCAATATAAATTCGTTTCATGAACCATACTATTGAAATACAACAATTTATGTTGCATATTTTAGGTTAGGTTATGTTCACGTATACACATTTTCAAAAATTACGCACCGGAGATCTCTTTACTTCCTGAACCAATCATAACCCGTTGGGGTACCTGCATCAATGCAGTACTTTATTATTGTAAATACTATGAAAAAATTTGTGATGATGTAAATATGTTGGATAAATACTAATTAATACCTAACATTATATTTTAATAATCGGTGTATTCGATAAATTCTATTTTTTTTTAAATTTAGGATTCCGGGAATAGTATAATAACTCCAAATCATCAAAAAAAAAAAATATAAATAAAATATTTATGATTTAAAATTATTTTTTTTTTTTAATTATACCTTAAAATATATATTTTTTATAAAATAATATATGCATATTGTACTGCATATATGCATTTTTTTAGTGCATACGTATGCACATATTTCATTGTTTTTTAGCGCATAAAGTTCCGAGCCCTGATAATGACATGTTTTTCCTTCAATTATTTAAGCACGTCTTCAAATATATATATAATTAAAATATTGCATATTTAATATGCTGCACATTACGGTTGATACAGCGGTCGAGTATTGAGATTTTAATCATTCATCGATTCTTCTAATAATTAATTTCAATTGAAAAAGCATACCGTTAATTGAGTCTGATTAAAACGGGATCGTTGACTGCTGCATGCTGTGTAGCGCATGGGGGAGATTAATATATTGAAGTGTCTAATTAAGTCGCTGTGTGCGTTCGGGCGTGCCGAATACGGTTTCACCGAATTGGGGGGACTTCGTTATTCTTCAAATACTTATAATGTTAACTGCGTCTATGCTGCTGACCTAAAATTGTACGTTCAATCATGCAGTACTTCCCGAATGTGTGCTTAGTCGCGGTCATAACGGTCCAATACGTACTGTTGTATGGACTGTACGAGTATATACGCGAAGTGGACATCAAGTGTTCGGCATTGGAAGCAGCGGCGAGCCATCGGCCTCGTCGGGATGTGAATATTGCTGAGAACTCGGTATCTTCGAAAACCGATGGTGGCGGGGAAAAAGTGGAATTCATCAATCCGAATTTCCGACCCATTATCGAAAAAGAAACCAACGCTAAGGGTGAACCACCTAACGGCACCAAAGAGGAATGGTATTGGCTCAACGCCTATTCGAGGATACCAGTAAGAGACAGAGAGAGTGAGAGAGGGCATATTGCACATACAATACGTAAAATACACAGTGCTTATGGTTATTATTATAAATATTATACTAATGTATAAACGGTAAAAATGTTTAGGTAGCTGCTCTTCAGGGTTTCTGCTCGTCTACCAGAGACTATTGTCCACCCGGGAAAGAAGGACCAATAGGTCCTCGAGGAGAGCTTGGTCCGGGAGGACTACCAGGCAACAAAGGTATACGATTTATTAAAAAATTATAACTACCCTAAACATGGATTATTTTTATTGATCAT
The DNA here is from genome assembly GCF_019925205.1 of Metopolophium dirhodum. Lineage (NCBI taxonomy): Eukaryota > Metazoa > Arthropoda > Insecta > Hemiptera > Aphididae > Metopolophium > Metopolophium dirhodum. The sequence goes on from NC_083566.1 coordinate 9,584,813, forward strand.
AAAAACAAATGCATAATATAATACGTTTTTATTTAATAATACTATATTTAAATCGTAAAATGATAATGTTATTTTTGTAGTAGGTATATAAATATAATTTGATGTCGAATAGCCAATAAGTTAGGTCATAGATACCTATACTTTAATACAAGGACACATTTATATGTATTTATATTGTGTTATTTGTGTACCGTGAAAAAATAATAATTGAATAACTAGATATGCTGTCCTTTTACTTAGACTTATTAAACCTATTAGTTTTTAATTTAACCTAATAAATCACTCTTTTAACTATATGTTTATTAATTATTACAATATAATACTATATATTGCGTACAATTATAAGCGTTGGGTAAATATTTCTTTAAAAGGTTACTTGTCTAATACAATGTTTAATAAAATAATAAACCTATATTTATAAAATGTTTAACTATAAAATAATAATTCCCTTGATAATTTATATTTTAGGTGAACCCGGTCAGGATGGCCCTATGGGTATTGAAGGTCGAAAAGGACCTACGGGACTACCAGGGCCGGTTCGTATAGGTGCCATACTATCTAAATTGGAGTCATACAAAATTCTTAGCCTTATTACGTATTAAAACTTTTTTAATTATAGGTGGGACCAAAAGGAGAAAGAGGGATGACTGGTTTTCCAGGAGCACCTGGTAAGGATAATTCATATAAGAATACAAACTAATATAGTTAATCATAAAAATACATACAGCTATTTTTTTAAATATAACTACTTATTTTTGTTTAAAGTTCTAATTATACGTTTCATTTAGCTTAGGTAATACGGGTGTCTACTTAATTTTAGCCTTTAGGCTAAATAGTTAAATATTATATACAGTGGCGTATTTAGGAATTTTGCTAGGGAGGGGATGAAATATATAATAATACACCCATAAAAATACGTACATAATATACATTTTTGAAATCCCCTAACTTGTTACCTATTGAAGTAAGTGTGCAGGATCAAGGCGAAATAAGAATTAACACAAACTGTATAGTACCTAATACTTAATAGCAATTATTATAAATTCATACTAGCGCCAATCCCGTGTTTAATACGAGTAACAAAAAAAAATAGTTATAATAAAAAATCCAGTTTTCTAATTTTTTGGATGCTCAGTTCACCGATAACCACCTCATCTGGCATTATTATTGTATTGAATATTACCTTCCTAAATATTGCTCCTTATTAAAGACACACAAGCAGGCCCCTTAATTCATAAATTTACTCTCGTCTCACTGCAGTACTAAAAAAGTAGTATTACGGCGAAAGGGGGGAGGGAGCATGACTCGCTTGTTCCGCCCTTAAATACACCCCTGTCACTAAATCGGATAGTGAAACACAAAAAATTGAAAATATTTCGCTTCCTCATCCCCATGACAAAATCCTGGGGACACCCTTGAGTCTAGTACATAATATATCAATATATGTATATCTGTATAGACGCATAAAGGTATAGCTGTATAGGCAGTACTGTATTAAACACACCTATTTATATATTTATGATTTATCTATACTGTACATCAGTTAGTAGGTTAAAATTATTTTACAATAATAACAATAACATTAAATAATTTTGTAAATAAGTTATACCTACAATGTGAGACTGTCAGAGCATTATTTGTTTACTCTTTCTGACGATACGAAACATTGCAAAACTTGATTTAAGCAGAACCATCATGCAATCTTATGTTGTTAACTTTAATTTAGAGTGAAATTCGAATTTACCTATTATCAAACTGAATAAGCTTAGAACATTATCAGATTATCTGTGTTTATATGTTGTCTTTTTTACGATATTTCAATTTGTATATAAGTAATAAGTACCTATATGTAAAATAGGTATTACAATTTTAAAATATTTATACATCGCTTGAAAATTTAAATATCGTAACTCGTAAGGAAACCAATGTACAAACACTACACAAGATTGGATCCGCTTAATGCAGATTTTCTATGTTGCATAATATGGCCTACATGGGCTAGAGAATCAAAACAAATAGTGCGCACTGCACTAACACCTTTTTAATTTTGATTTATGTAAAATATCAAAATACTTACGAAGGTACCATATATTTCAATTATGTATAATTTATTTTAAATAACAATTTTGTTTTGTATAGAATTATATCAAATTTAATTAAAACTTCTTGAACCTATTCTAGTTTTATTAAGATAATAATTAATGTTTAAAAATAAATTTAATGAAGTTTCATTTTATGAAATAAATACCTATATAAAATATTTTTATTTAATAAACTAGGTTTAGATGGACGTGATGGTATTCCTGGAGAACCCGGATTGGATGGAATGCCTGGAAAATATGGTCTTGATGGTTTGTAATAAATTTTATACAAATTATAGTTTACAACTTAATTTATATTAAGATAAGTAAGAATATTTTTGAGGTGTGCTTTTGCGTGGATAAGGTTTTTTGTTAACTATTTTGGTGTGAGGTAGAAATTTAATTTTATATAAGACCAAGTTGTTGGTGGCTTTTTTAGGTCGACAAAAAAAGAGGCAAAGATGATTTATCGGAAAAGCGCTTAATAGTATGAACGTGGGTGGTGGGTTCCAACTGTGATAGAGACATAGAGTGGAAATAATATCTTCACTCGAAGTAAAAGGGTGGAGATTATGCTCCACGTTTCTCATATTGCTGGTAAGAATGAAAACTGTTACTGTTCTCGATTAGATAATATTAAAAAAGTAGTCTGTAATAATTATTAAAACTAGTGTGGATGATCAGATATGAAGGTGTGGTTTTACAGATAAATTCTGTAATGTTAATAATTTACATAAAGTTTGAGGTAAAACTGGAAAAATTACTCACACCTCTAGCCTTTGATATCGACTGGTGGTGGTTTTGGTGAAATAATATGCGTATGAGTTTGGGTCTTGTTTGGAAGTGTGCTTTCATTTGAGTCATTTTGTGTAGCAAGAACTGAGTACTTATCAATTTGGACTTATTGAAAATTAATTGTTCTTATCCATTACCCTGGGTGAAAGCGAAGATGACGATATATTTCTTTTGCTTGGAGTTGAATTTTTATTTGTTACACCACGATTATTGGACGATTGGATCATTATAACAACAGATATAATTGCGTATAAAAAACCGATAATGGAACTAGTGTAATGACCGTGCGTTCATCGTGCAGTGACGGTTAGACTAAAACGTAGTATAAAGGTATTCTATTAGTTTTATAATTTATAATATACCGTATACACCTATCGTTTATCGATGTAGTAACTTTTAAGTGTATTTTACTTAAAGTATAATTTTAATAATTTATATATACTTAACTTAAATTATTTAATACTATTATCCTACATTTATTATTTTAAAAGAGTCCTTAAATGTGTTAGTATTTAATAACTAACTTTAGGTTTTCCTGGTACTAATGGTTTACCCGGAAAGGATGCAACATGCTTTAATGGAACCGATGGAAAGCCTGGTGAAATGGGACCCTTTGGACCACCTGGTCCCATTGGTCCAAAAGGTTAGTAATTATCGATTTTTTTATATAAATAAAAATAATGAAATTATATTTAAAATTTAATGAATTAGGTTTAACTGGACCGAAAGGTCGTCCAGGTAAACCAGGAGTTGATGGTACTCCTGGAAGACCAGGATTAAGTGCTTATAATTACACGGTGAATGGAACTCCAACCTCAGATTTTTTAACAGCTCCTAGTATTATTGGACAATCTGAATTAAAGAATATCACTGTAAAAGAGGGTGATAATTTAAGGTTACGGTGTGTAGCAACAGGATCCCCTAAACCTACAATTGTATGGCAAAAACTAGATACTACTACAGTACCAATGGGGTCGTGGAGAGGTAATTATTTTTAAAAGTATTACATTTTTTTATAAGTCATTTCATTATGAAATTCATATAGTTATTATTTTTTATTTTAGAGGAGTCAGTCACCGGCCATGCTATAAATATCACTAAAGTTAATAGACTTCATATGGGTCGATATAAATGTATAGCTGATAATGGTATAGCTCCATCTGCAATACAATATTATTCAATTGAAACGCATTGTAAGTACCTACCTATAATTACATACATATTTTGTTACTGTGGTTAAAAAATAGTATTACATAATTAACAGTAAATTTAGTCATTATCAGGGAAAAATTAAAAAAATAAATTACTTTTTCGGCAAGTTCACATATTATATTTTATATTATTTGTAACATTTTATATAATATTTAACAATTATATTTTATATGTTTTAAAAGAAATATAAACATTTATTTTGATATTGGAAATTTTTACCCCCTAATCAATAACAAATTAAAGTTTGAATTTGATGTTATCATAATCATAATGTATAATTATTATTATTTTTAGTCCCTCCACTTATTTCTGTACAAAATCAACATGTGGCCGCTGCAGTTAATCGTTCAACATCATTTGAATGCGAAGTAGAAGCTTTTCCATACGCGATTCACTACTGGGAACGAGAAGGAGACATTCTAGATAACAGTGATAAATATAGTATAACCAGAATAGATGTTTCCAATTATAAGTTCATAATGCAACTGAATATAACATCGGTTATTGATACTGACAATGGCACATATTACTGTGTGAGCAAAAATGACGAAGCCATCGTAGCTGGGAACATCACTTTATACAGTAAATATTTTTAAATAATTGTTAATATTACCTATATATTCAATAACATACTATTTTGTACATTGCAGTAGTAGATCCAACTTTGGTAACACCTCCGCCTTATGTTGACCCTAATAACAAAATTAAGTTCGGTACAGGACCCCCAGAGTTAATTGGAGAATACGATATATGCCAACCACCTGTAATTTGTCCTACTTGTCCAAAATCAAAAGAAACAAAGGAGTGTAAAGAAGAATTTACGATTGATGATTTGCTGGGCCATCAGCCATTAGCTATACAACAATTACACAAAGTCACCAATAAGGGTCATGCTAATCGAAGTTTAGGTAAATACTAAATTAAAAGTATAATAATAGGTTTGTATTAATTAGTTACACTTACAACTTACTTACCTAACACAATGATATTTATTTCAGACTGTCAAGTATATGCGGTGGGTAAACCAGTCTTCAATAGGGTTTCAAATGCTTCGTTTGGAAGTTGGATGAAAGATCCAATGTCACGTGAATCAAACGAAACAATTTGGATGACAACAAATGAGATAAATTCACTTTTTCAATTTTCTAATAAATCAATGTTTAAAGATAATAAACCGACAAAAACATATACCTTAAGTTACCCGTTCCACGTGAGTGAAATATACAACTATTTTATCATTTACTATTAGGTACTAGGGACTAGGTACTTTATTTGTTAGCTTGAAGCAGCAGTTTTACAAATAGATAACACCATTAATTTATCACATACAATAATTTAAGTATTAAAATAGTCTTTATAGTTTTAATTACCTATAATGTAATAATTTATAACTGTTTTCAAATCTTCCAATTTTCTTATCTAACCTAAAATAAATCTTTGTTCTTAAGCTTAAGCAAGTCAATTTCATATTGTGATTTTAGATTCTGAGTGGAGCGATGAATGTATTGATTTTACAATAATGTGTGTTTTTTTTTTGTCTGTCATCACGGTTTGGGGCAGTAAAACTGCTTCGATTTTCTTCAACAGTATCTTGTTCGATGGGAAAGTGAATCTAGATAGTGCATTCAGGAGGTCAAATTTTAAAATTCTCAATATTTTTAAAATCAACATACAAATTAAGAAAAACGGGAATTTTTATGCAAAATCGGTTTTGGTTTTTGGTGTAACATTAAAACAAATGAAGATATATACGAGACATTTTCACTGGTTTTTTATATTTGCATTTTCTAAACACGATAAAATTTTCAAAATATTTTGATTTGTTTTAAACTGTTTAGGAACATTTAAAGTTTCCAATTTTATTATGAATGTAAATAAAACTTTATTTGTTGGCTAAAAAAGCTTGAACATTTAATGAGAGGCTCCTACTATATTGTTACAATGACATTTAAAAAATATTAAAAATCCTTAGTCATAGTTTTTATTTATAAGCATTTAAAGTTAAAATATTGACAAAATACGGAAAAATCACGAAAATAAGCAAATTATTTTGAGTTGAGAATTCATAAAAATTTTTCTTTTTAAATCTAAGATTTGAAAATGTAATACAAGATTATTTATAAGTTTGTCTACCTTTATAAAAAAAAATGTCTAAAAAGCAAATCAAATTACATTTTTATGAGCGTTTGAAATTCATATTTTTACAACATTTGATATTCACTCGATTTCTCATGTAACGATTTTCTTATTTTGTTGTAATTAAAAAACGTATGACTGTAGATACTTGAAAATTTCACTGAATGTTTATATTAGCATTTTCTATATACATCATAACATTTTGAAAATATTTCTACTCTTTTTGTGCTGTTTACGGACATTGTCAGTTTTCAATTTTTTTAGTTTTTTTTTCTATAAATATCAATAAAATTTTATTTATTGGGTAAAAAGCGTGACAATTTAATGCAAGGCTCCTGATATATTGTTACAATAGCAGTTGAAAAATATTAAAAAGACATAGGCACAATTTTTTTTTATAAGCATTTTAATTTCGAATTTTGACAAATTTAATAAAATTTAAAATTTAATAATTATTTCGTAGTTAAAAATGTATAAAATGTTCAACTTTTATAGCTAAAGATTGAAAATTTAAAACAAGGTTCAACGTAAATAGGTAAATATATAAATTACTTTATTCACAATAATATCATCAAATATACTTGGTAATATCCAGAGCCGCATTTAACGGGGGGCAAGGGGGGGCAATTGCCCCGGGGCGGCAATTTTAAGGTGATTTGAGGGGCGACAGATTTTTAGAAAATATATCATATTATAATATTATACGTTCTCCGTTACGAATTTCGTATTAAATTATTAAAATAATTATTATTATATTAAAAATATTAATACCAACAATAATTTTATCTATCAACGATTCAATAATAACTAAATGCATCACAGTTGTGTGTCTGTGTTATTTATAGCTTTTAATTTTCGGCGAGTGACTCAATCACATCGAAGAGCTGTCGCCTGTTTGCAGTTGCGGGCAATGCGGGCTGTATGATATAATAATAATCGCAAAAATACGTATTTGACGATCATTTTAGTAATCTTATCATCGACTGTCGTCTGTTGACGACCACAGTCTCGACGCAATTTCGGTAGACAACAGTGTTGTGTTTGTTAAATTTATGTTATTGAATACTATACTATACTATTTCTGGTAAGCGAATTAAATTAAGTGGTGCAGCTTACCAAAAAGCAGCAAAAGAAAAAAGGTGGATAAGTGGAAGTCGCTCTGCTGTACAGTAGGTTACAAGTGGGTCACTGTAATGGATGGTGTTAAATTTGAATTCAATGATATAATATCATTGTATAAGAAAAACGATTCTGAGCGAAAACGGTCAGTCAGCCTATGATATTACCAAGTATATTTGAAGATATTATTGTGAATAAAGTAATTTATATATAACCTATTTACGTGGAGCCTTGTTTTAAATTTTCAATCCTTAGCCATAAAAGTTAAACATTTTATACATTTTTAACTACAAAATAGTTAATAAATTATAAATTTGATAAATGTTGTCAAAATTTGAACTTTAAATGCTTATAAAAAAAATGTTGCCTATGTATTTTTAATATTTTTCAACTGTTATTAGAACGATATATCAGGAGCTTTATATTAAATATTCACACTTTTTTACCCAACAAATAAAATTTTATTGATATTTATAGAAAAAAAAACTAAAAAAATTGAAAACTGACAATGTCTGTAAACAGCTCAAAAAGAGTCAAAATATTTTTAAAATTTTATGGTGTATAGAAAATGCTAATATAAACATTCAATGAATTTTTCAAGTATCTACAGTCATTCGTTTTTTAATTACAATAAAATAAGAAAATTGTTACATGAGAAATCGAGAAAATATCAAATGTTGTAAAAATATAAATTTCAGACGCTCATAAAAATTTAATTTAAGTTTCTTGTAGACATTTTTTTTTTTTGATATAGGTAGACAAACTTATGAATAATCTTATATTACATTTTCAAATCTTAGATTTAAAAAAAAAAATTTTTATGAATTCTCAACTCAAAATTATTTGCTAATTTTCTTGATTTTTCCGTATTTTGTCAAAATTTGAACTTTAAATGCTTATAAATAAAAACTGTGACTAAAGATTTTTAATTTTTTTCATCTGCCTTTGAAACAATAACCTAGGCGCCTTCTATTAAATTTTCAAGCTTTTTTACTCAACAGATAAAATTGTATTGATATTTATAGAAAAAAAAACTAAAAATTATTTAAATATTTTTCACTTATAGTAGAATCGACTCCTGATGTAACAACACGAGATCAACTCACAGTGTTTATGATAGCGAAAAAAGAGTGGTGAAAATCATATGATATTTTTTTTAAATATATAGAGGCGGCAAATTTTATATTGCCCGGGGCGGCAATTTGGCTTAATGCGGCACTGGTAATATCGTAGGCTGACGGACCGTTTTCGCTCAGAATCGTTTTTCTTATACAATGATATTATATCATTGAATTCAAATTGAACACCATCCATTACAGTGACCCACTTGTAACATACTGTACAGCAGAGCGAAATCCACTTACCCACCTTTTATTATTGTTTATATATAAATGGCATACTTAATGTGAAGTTGGTTTGTAAGAATTACTAATAGTTATTAAATTAAATTGCATACTATTATATTAATATGTAATAAATTCTTATAAAAATGTATTTTAGGGAAATAGTCATGCGATGTATAAGGACTCTTTTTATTTTCACGAAAAAGACAAACCAATAATTCGGAAGTTTGACATTCTACAAGAAAAATGTACTAATTTTATGACGATCCCATACTTAAATACTACTAACCTCAAAAGTCGTTTGTATACAACCAAGTAATAAAATTAACGATAAATTTTGAATTTAAACCAAATTAAACTGTATAATGTTTAGATCTGGGTACAGTAGTTTTTATATGTATATTTAGAATGAATTATGTAGATTTGGCAGTCGAAGAAAATGGATTATGGGTAATTTATGGTCTGGAGGATTCAAATAATACAGCTGTTCTACATGTAGATCCGGTGACTTTGGAAATCGAGTATGCTTGGAATATTAGCGTCAAACATGATCGAGCAGGAGATATGTTTATCGTTTGCGGTGTATTATATGCAGTCCATAGTGTAACTGAAAGGAGTACAACCATTAGGTGATACATATAACATATTGCATACTAATAATTCAAAATAAATAAAAGGATTTTATTTCCTATTCTACGATGTATTAAATTGTTATGATTTTAATTTAGATTTGCACTGGATTTATACAAAAACGTACGATTAAATGATGTTGATTTACCATTCACTAATCCATTTGCACACACTACACTAATCCAATACAATCCACACAATAAAGAACTATTTACTTGGGATCAAGGAAATTTGCTAACGTATCCAATAAGATATAATTCTATGGGTCTAAATATTACTAACAAAGAATTAGATGACGAAATGATTCCATCTGGTATAGAACAGAGTAAATTAAAATAAATTGTCAGATATTTTATATTTTATTTTTACATTTTAAATTATAATGTTTTATTATAAACATTGTATTATATCATTGTAAAAACACATCTTAATGTTCTAAACTTATTTGACAACTCAAGACTTATTTTTTTTTATGTGTCTCCAAATACGTACAATATAATATAATATTTATAGATATTTATGTTATTAAATTTTTCTTTTTGCTTATTAGATATAATAACTACTTGATTGATATTTTAATATATCCTATTTTATTATTTATTATAAATAAGTATGGTATAATTGATATAGTATTATTTACACAATACACATTTTGTTCTAATTATTTTCTTGTGAAAACTAGAAGTATAATAATTAATGTTGCAACTGCATCAGAGGCTTAATGAGGGGGGGGGGATAGATCCCCCCCCAGAGCCTTCATAATATTATATTTTATATTATATACTCACCAATGTACTTGAAAATTTAATATTTTGTGTGTAAAAATATGTATATCCCCCCCCAGGACAAATTCCTAATTACGCCACTGAACTGCATGACGTATGTATCAATAAATAAAAACTATATATATATATTATTAAATAAATAATTATATAGGTAAATATTTATAAATTGTAGGTAGGATAAATGCGTGAAATCTCCATAGCTAATACAATTGTTAAATTTGAGAGTTACCTATAACATAAATCATAATGAATGATAATTATTGATTTATTTCTGACCAAATTTTAATTTAGTTAAATTATACTTATTGCTTTAAATAAATAAAGTAATAGTACATAAATACACGCGGGTGTATTGAACTAAAATTTAAAAAAAAGTTGATCTGCTGTAGAATTAACCTATATAAACACAGTTTTCTATTTTCTATTTTTTAATTCCTATAAACGTATAATCTTAGTCCAAACTAACTCAATCGAACACGATATGACAATGTATTCAATATGTGTGTACACCTAAATGTAGATTTCTATGAAATAGTAATGAAATAATACAGTATACTATCACCTAACACCTAAGTGGCAGATGTGACAGTGTTGTAAGTTGTAACTGCAGCGTTTTCGGACAATCGTATTGGTTGAAGGATGCGGTTACAGACCACGCGCGGATTGGAGTTTGTGGTACACTAACCACTAACGCATCATTGCATAATAATTTATTTATCAGTCTTATATATAAATATTTTGTATAGTACAAAATTATACAATCATACACAGTCGTGAAAATGTAGTGATGCAATTATTTTGAAGCTAAAGTTGAAAGTGGGCCCACTATAAATAATAAATATATGAAGTCCCTGGGCCCAATTGCCCCAATTGATCCTTAATCCGGGCTTGCTTGGAAATTGGAATTATTGTGATGATTTATTGTAAATTTTGTCATTTAAAACGTTTTCATACATTTACCCTGGATAACTAATTGATTTTTATTGTATTCATATTATATTCATCGTATTTGACTGTAAACACAATATCGCCACGTTATCGGATACTTGTATCATATCTATACAGACTATACCCCGTTCGCCAAGGAAATATGGTTACTTCAGGCATGTGAGTATACGAAAGGAGACGAGAAGTGTGTATTTGTGTGGTTGCACTACCACATTCTCTCGGCGGACGAAGTTGCGATTAGCTAAAATGTAATATTATGGACAATATTTAACTCTGCAATAATGTACCTATTTTGCCTAAACTATACGCCGTGCAACACTTTATGTTTGCGCGAAGTTTGTACAACAATATATTATTATTAGTATTTTATATAGGCATTAGACAAGCCACATTTTTATTAGCATTTAGTATTTACGCTAACAATATTAGCGTAGTCTGTAACCTAGATCAGGTGCACCCAACCCGTGGCCCGTCGCCCGTAGAAGTATTCAACTGACCCTTGACCATTTTATAAAATTATACATTTTTTTTGGTATAAAAAAAATAAAAAAATAAAAGTGTTATTTTAATAAGATTTTAAGAATTACAAAATATCTTACAATCTTTAATTTTAATAAAGTGATGAGAGGCATAAATTCAAATAGTGATCAAAGATAACAATATAATATCTATATGTATATATATATATTATATATACAAGACAAATACCTAGGTCCCTATTATAATACATTTTACCATATTTTTGATTATAATATAAATATATAATAATAGACTTATAAGTTATAATCAATATAAATTGGTTGTTTATCAACACTCACAGACTTCACTAACAGATCCAGAAGGATAGAAGTTTGATAGTAATTTTAAAACGCACTGATATTAGTCAAGCTTTTAATCTAATAATCGAATTTGTTCTTCTCTCATTTCCTCTTTATAGTTTTCAGCGCAGCTGTCCTGATACTATCCGTGATTTTCGCCCTGGCCTGTCTAGCACATTTATTGAACATTTTAAGTATTTAGGGTAATTTGTTTTTGAATTACAACATGATATTAAAATCGATTTTGTCAATAGTTGGTCTTTTGTAAATTTTCCAGTTTTTTGCTATCAGAAAATACATCGAAGTTGAAGATTGTTAGTTTTTAGTTTTTACTATTTCAAAAAGTATACATAAAAAATATAAAGGTTGCAAATATTTTACAAAATCCATATTAAAATATAATTGTTGCATGGTAGTTATCAGAGTTCACTAGTTCGGACTATAATATTATAGTCCTCCAAAATGAAGTAACCACAAAACAATGATAAAATAGTTTGCAAATGTCAAATTTCAATTTTTGTTAATGGGTTTTGTGGGTGGTTTTAAATTATTATAAAAAACTTCCAATTTTCTTAATTCATTGGTGTCGATGAAGATTTAAGATTGAAGCATTTAACACTACTACACTAGACATTTATTTATTTTGTTTAACAGTTTTTACATTAACTTTTAGCAGCCTATAATTATGAAGTATTTAAGGCAATTGGATCCATCAAGCCGCCCAGTCCTGTATACTTTCCCCCCTCTTATTACCTATTATTTCCATTCCCCCCACACTTCAAATTTTGTTGATGATTATCTACATTATTTCTTTTTTTGGAAAGTTGAAGTAGTTTAACGACAGGTATATGTCCAATACTTATCGCAGTATCTTCTTAGGAAAATCTTATAAAATTAAATAGTATGTAGGTATTCTCTGAAGAGACTGCGTGATTTACGATCACCAGATTTTTAAATTATATGAAAGGTACAAAGGTATTCAGAGTACTCTCAGGTATAGCTGGTTAGATATACCTGATAGCTGGCCCATGTAAAATTATTTAGGCATATAAAAAATGAAATAAAGTAAAAATAAAGAAAAACAAATTGGAAGGGGCATGTGGGCGCTTGAAGGCAAACGGATTTAAAGAAGCAAAAAAAAAATGATAGGTACTGAACTATCTGAAAGCTAAATACAGCAGTACATTTTTACTATTATATCGCATATACTAGCTGGTATTGTTTACATTAAAATAATCGAATAATTATGATCAGCAGTTTATCCCTGTTGTTTAAGGATTAGAAAATGTATAAATACATTAATGAAATTTATTAAAGATAAAAAAAATTAAATTAAATACTCCTGATCGGACTAATGTATGTGATTGCAATTTATAGTCATAAAATAATGTTTAACTTAAAATAATATTGCCTTTCAAGGTGGGACTGAAGTCAATTTGGAATTACAAATTAAAAAGACTAAATACAATATGATGAATGCATAGGAAAATATCAGAAGACAGAGATCAATATTATAGTTCTTTAAAGAATTATTGTTCAAAGCACAAAGGGCACAAGGTTATCAATATTTAAGAAATCTATACGAAAAAATAAAATAGAATTAAATTCATAAAAAAAAAAAATGAAAGGAAGGTGTGGGCACAGGTAAATGCATTTTAGAAAACAAAAAAAAAATTAGAAAAAATTAAACAGTAGGATCGTTACTTTTTAATTAAAATTTTTCTTTTATTTCTGTTATCACCATTTGGGACAGTAAAACCGCTTAAATTTCCTTCAACGGCATATTTTCCTGTAAGAAAGTGGTATTTTGTACATTTTGTAAGTAGTACATTGGTGGTTTAAAAGTAAAAAACTGTCTAGAAAAACAAACAAAAAATTAAGAAAAAACTTAGATTTTTACGTACCTACAACCTGTTTTCGAAAAATGGATTTAGTTTTTTAGTGTCACTCTAAAAAAATAACTGAATATAAGTATATGAAATTGTCAACGAATGTTTATATTAGCAATAAAATAATAAATTTATAGGCACCATAACTTAACACATTAACTTTTGATACAATACTACGTTATGATGTGTTGTCTATCTTAATAACTCTTCTACAGTCCTAGGTACTTTCCCGTAATAAAATGAAATAAAAATATAGCATATTTTATAAGAGTACGTACGACAGCCGACAAGTACCTATAATAGGTATATAATATTTTTCGGTAGGTTGACGCTACCACTGATTATAAGACAAAAATAAAGTGCATGAAATAAATATTTCTATGAAACCAATATATTTTTTTTATTTTTATTTAAGAAAAACCCTCGGCAACTTGGCCATTGGGATAAGATGAACCCAATATTATATCTCTTAAATAAATGGATTTTAAATTGTTTTGTTTTGGGTTATTTTTCGTTTAATGATTTTCTATGAATAACGTTTTTGGTTATATTTTGTTTAATGATATTTCATATATTTTGTTAATCGTTATTTTTTTTTTTATGGTATTTAATTATTTTTGTTTATCGTTTTCCGTTATAACTATGTTTACAAATGCAACTTTATTATAACGTTTGAAAGCCACGGAGCGCGGGTATAAATAGTATAATACTATAATAATTATATGTTCAGTCAAACCTAGCTAAAGAAAACCCAAGTTATAAATTATAAATATAAACACACGATGTACTTCAATAGGGTGCTTCCGGATATTTAGAAAATGTTTTTAATACCGTGTACTGCCCTGAGTAAAAAAAAAAGTTGGGAATCTGTTCATAAAGCCCGAAGTGAGCAGTGACTGATTACGAATGGAGATATAAATATTATAATAACTCATATTTCGCGCTACTAGTGCTTCCCCACGACAAAATAATTTTGTCATGGTGCTTCCGAGGCACTGAGCGTCTGAGCAGTGAGCGCCGAGCGACTAAGCAGTAAGCATGACGCCATGACTAAATAAATAATAATGCATTCATAATTCATATTCTAGCCATCGCACTGAGGCAGTGGCCAGTAAGCCCAGTGAGGCTACTCAACGTCGTGAGCACTGCAGAGCTGCAGTAGTGGCATAAGTAGTGGCGTTGTGCAGTGTGCTGTGTGCACCATAGATAAATACAGCAGTCAACAACTGTGTGCACTGACTAGTGACTATCACAAGTATTCACGACACACAAGATAATGTTATCAGTGGTTCCCAAAAAATGATCAAATATAACAATGCTCATTTAACGAACAAATGTCAAATATCTAAATGCACATAGTGATCGTTTTTAACGGATTAATTAAAAGTGACAAGTAAATAATAATTAATAGCTTAAAAAACGAATCATCCGTCGTTCCACAAATAATTCTTATAATTAGTTAAATAAAGTTTGTTAATAAAAGTTTTGGGATTCCTTGCGCTTACGGCTAGTATCAATACGAGCATGAGGGCGAAAAAATGATTGGGCGTCATTTGTGTCGTTGAACAGCTATTGGACATCTGCTTTTGTTCTGTTGAGAACTAACGATACGCCAATTTTGGTTGGATGCGCTAATTTGAGCGGCAAATTTATTCGTTTGGATTGAATCCGAATCGTGAGCATAATACAACCATGTCCGTTTTCTTGGTGAATCCGTAAGTATTAATGGTCGACTGTTGAATATTGTATGTTTTTATAATAAGCGTGTACTAATTGCAGGTCCACAGAAGAAGAAGAGGAAGACAATCCGACCGAAGATGATCCCAACGCTATTACAATATCCGTAGAAGATAACAATCAAACATGCAATGTGGCTGCCCTAAACCAATTTTGGCCCAAAGCAATCGAGGAAATTAGAAAGATTGGAACAGTAAGTTTGTTCGTTCTATAAATTATGTTTGGTTGTGACGGAGCAGTTTTTTTTTCGAATTTTGTTTAGTTAGACTTAAAAACACAAGCGTTACCACTAGCTAGAATAAAAAAAGTGATGAAATTAGATGACAATGTAAAAATGATCAGTGCAGAGGCTCCAATGTTGTTCTCAAAAGCTGCGGAAATATTTATCAATGAATTGACTCTTCGCGCTTGGATTCATACCGAAGATAACCGTCGACGGACGTTGCAAAGAAATGATATTGCTATGGCGATCACCAAGTATGACCAATTTGATTTTCTTATTGACATAGTGCCTAGAGAAGAAGCAAAAATTGTCACAAAAGAAGTTAAGACATCACTGAATCCCGAACAAGTAATTATCACTTATTGATATTAAGTGCCTGTATTTATTTTATCTACAATTCTGTAAAGTATTTCACCAATAATTTATTATAGAATAAACAATTTAAAATATTAACTTTTCATGTCATTTAAATTTTTTTTAAGCAGCTTATTTTATGTAAAAAATAAAAAAAACGCTACTCTATATTTTTCTTCTACGAGGAAAAACTATGAATCATAAATAAGTTTTCGTTAATAAGTAACTGTGACAACAAAAACCTTAAGAAAAATTGGTCAGAAATATTTTATTTTGTTTCCAGTGCAAAAACATATTTATGTTAAAATTAAGGAATAGCTACTTAATCTGATTACATGGTGATTTGAAATTGTTTAATTATGAAGTATAATTAACATTCTACGTTAACATTATCATGCATTTTCATTAATTAGTTTTTTCAAATATGTTATTAAATTGAATAAAATATTGATGAAGAAAATAAACTTAATATTTTACTTGATTTTTAAATTCTAGGTTCAGTATTATTTTCAACTTGCTCAACAACAGCAGCAACAACAGCAACAACAGCAACAACATCAACAACAACAACAAACAAATAATGCATCAGGGTCAAGTGCTGGACAGACAATACAAATCTTACAACCAGTGAACAATCAAGTAGTATCTTTAGGGAATGGTACTCAAGATCAAGTAAATATAGAAAATGTACGTTGTATTATAACCAATTATTAAATTATAGGGTTGTATAATTAAATAAGCTTACCTTTGGTTAGGTTAATTTAATATTTTTATCTTATAAAATATGTTTGACATGTCTCAAGTCTTATAAATTGCATATTTGAGTATATTTGACAACTTAAGGCATATACAGGTTGATTTTTTTAATATGCTCATCCTATTTTTATGCTTGAATTATGGATATATTCAAATTCTGCTTCTTGGAATTTTTAAAATACACTTGAAATGTTTCAAATGCTTGAGATTTTTGTACTATTTGAAGGACATCACAACACTAAAAACAAGTTTGCTTGGATTTAAAGTATGTCATTATCTAAGATTTATGGTGTGGCTCTCACACTTTAACACTAATTATTCAATGAGATACAGAGGTTTGAAAATATGCATGTGACGTCATAGAGCCAAAGTAGTCAGCGGTGTATGTTTTACGTGTAAAAGTGTCTAAATTAATACAAATGATTTCAATCGTTAAAGATAATTTTTTTTTTATGTAACTTTAAGTGCTTTTTTGTTCTAATAACACTGGTATGATAATGATTTTAATATAATTTCTAGTTTTTTCATAGTAGATAAAACTATTTTAGTAAAATTTGATTTATATGGCAATACCTACGACATGAGTTGTAAACTCAACAATTTTACTTAATTATAATTTTTAATATGTATACAATAACAAGATATATTATATTTTAAATCACACCATTATCTTATGCACAAACATGTACTTAGGATTATGAAAAAAAATAATCTGAAATACTATCGTAAGTTTTATAATTATTGTGTAAATCAAACTACTATTACACGTAAAATATGGGCAGTTGCTCACTTGTCACTTGTCAGCTCTATGATGTCACGGGGTTATTCATCAACTGTCATTATCTTTTTATTAACTTCAGATTTTTACCAAAACATTTTTCATTATTTTGACTGCAATAATACCCCGATAAACTTAAAATTAAAAAAAAAATAGTGTTGTAATGTCTTTTATGAATGAAGAATGATTCTATGGCAGTTCAAACTTCTATTTTTCAAATGAGAATCCCCTCTTTTTCACTTTTAGTTATTCAGCAGATATATTTTTTAAAAATGTTAGTAATTATTATTGATCTATCAATAAAAATAATCTAAGTATGATATCAAATATACTACATCTAATATTACATATAGTATATTTTATTTCTGTAAAACCATTTTTAAGGATTATTATTAAAAACATTTTAATAACTCAGAAATTACTCATAAAAATGTTGATTTAGATACATCTAAATGTTCAAGAAAATCATCTGCTAAATAATTAGCAGTATAAAAAGAGGTTCTCATTTGAAAAAAATAGAAGTTTGTATCGCCACATGACACTCTCTTCCTTTAATCAATGCATTTTACTACAAAAATTATCTTAAATATGACATTATTTTTTTGGGGCATTATTTAACACAATATTTAACCCTATTAAATTTACAAACATGAAATAAAAACATACAAAATACGACAGTGATGTGACACAAACTCCCTAATTATTTGTTGTTTATCCGAGTATGGGTGACACTCCAGTCAATAATTACAATAAAAAAAAAATTGAATCGAATGATTAACAATGTGTATGGAAAAACCCGATAAACCTATTAAACAAAAACAACTTAAATATCAAGAAAGCAATTTATCTTAAGATAATATTATTAATAGACTAAATTTTTATAGTATATTGAACAAATATGCATTAAAACCAGCAAAAATGACCCAATAATGCTTAAAATGCTCTAAAAATAAAAAACTTTGAAATATGCAAAGTAAAATTTTTAGCTTTGAAGCACTCGTGAAACAAATCATGTACATGGAAAGCATTGTCTTAGATAAACTGAAGATATGCACTTTGCATTGAAATCTGGGCCCTAGTAATAACCTATTTATCATTGTCACAATAATTTCTTATTAGGTACTTACTTAATATAATATTTTCTCAAAATATAGGCATGCTCATTTTCACCAATAATGGTTTTACGGTTAACCGGACTTCTTTAAAATCAGACAGTGACAAATTCCCACCTTGTCCCCCCAAATGACGCCACTACTGTTGTTTGAATATCGTGCAATTAATTTTTCAAGTTTTTATCAATTAATTAAAATACATTTTTTTTTATTTTGCATTAATTTAATTTAGAATTTATATTTTGAGGTTTTTAAGTACTAGAAGTCCTCAGCCTTAGTACTATTGTATAACTATTTTATTTTTATGGAATAATATATTTTTTAATTTGTATTATTTTTTTACTTAGATTCCAAATAATACATCAAATATTACAAGTACTTCAACCACTGTAACAGGAAGTCAGCCACAAGTTATACAGTTACAAGGCAATACTCAGGCATTAAATACAAACTCAAATGGCGTACTTCAATTAGTACAACAGGTTATTACTCCAACTGGAGAAATACAACATATACCTGTAAGTGTAGATAATCGTTAACTACGCAGAAGTATATATTTTTAAAGTAATATTGATCATGATACTCAAAAAAATTCTTATGGGTCAAAAAACCTGATTTGTATAATTTACACTTTTAAAACAATTTTAAGTAGCCTAGTGTTGTGAAAAGGGTGTGACAATATAGCTTACTACTTATATATCTCGTAGTATGTCATTTTCAACATCTTGTCATTGAGATCATTTCTGAGTTGGGATATGTGAACACGACCAGTTTTCATAGGTCAAGTGGTTAAATTTAGTATAGTTATCTAAATAAATCAGTGTTGTATGCATTCTAACAATGATTTATGTTCTAAGGTAACTAGGATATTCATATCATGATTATCGTATTATTTATTATTTTAAACTACTATATACATATTCACATCTTTTTAGTATTAATAATATGTAGTATAAAACCAATGCTATATAATATATAGGTGAATATGGCTTAGTTCATTTGTGGTTTTTATAGTGGATTACTCCAACTATTATAGTAGATTAATAGTAATCAATTAAAATCAACTTTTAAAAATGTATAAGCATATGTAATTTTTAGTTTTTTTTTCATATTATGGTCTGATAATAAATTTGATGTGCGGTCAAAAAGCTTGAATAATTAAAATGAGTTCTCGTAAGTTTTAATTGCAATGGTTTTAAAATTTTAAAATCTCATAAGCATAGTTTTTTTTTTATTATATGCGTTCCAAGTTTTTATGTGTTGACAGATTTCCTCAAAATTACAATCACGTATATTATAAAATTAATTTGTAGTTAATATTTATACGATTTTCAAATTTTATAAGTAGCTATGACTTAAAAATAAAACAAAAAGTCCTTCATAAAATGTTCATACAGCCACTTTACATTTTAAATATTGGGTAACATTATACAGTAAATATTTGCCAAGACGGAATCGCTTGGGGCTGTTCAATTTTTCCGTCTTAACAAAGTTTCCGACTTGACGGGGTTCACTTTCATTAAGTAGTATTTGAATCTGGACTAAATAAATTGACTCAGTGTTACATTCTGCCTTACCAAAGTTTTACTGTATATCATTTTTAAATTCTGAGTGGAATGAAAGAATGTATTGATTTTACAATGACTTTTTTTTTTTTCCTGTCTGTCATCACATTTTGGGATAGTGAAAATGCTTTGATTTACTTCAGCATCTTCTCTGGTAAGAAAGTAAAAATAGTTAGTACTTAAGGGGTCAAAAAAAAAAAATTTACAATAGTTTTTAATAGCGTCAAGAAAACAAGATTTTTACTCCACACCAGTTTTTGACAACATTTATTTTTATTTTTGGTTCAACTTTAAAAAATGACACTAGATACTTGATGTTTGTATATTTTATAAGCATTTGACATTTTAATTTATTCATATAAATGTCAACAATTTTTTTTTTTTTGTGAAATGCTTGAAAATTGAAAACAAGGTTCTTCATAAGTTGATATCCAGTTGAGAAATATTAAAGATATTTAAGCACGTTTATTTGCAAGTTTTTAAGTATTAAAAGTTTAAATTCTACAAAATTCATCAACATCTCAGAAATGTACAAATTATTTTGTAGTTAATAAATGTTCAATTTTTATAGCTAATGATTAAACATTTAAAATAAGGATTCTCATAAGTGGTTTAAATTATATCCAACATATCTAAAAAAATATGTCAACACAGTTTTTTTTTTTGGATATTTTAAGTTTAAATTTGGACAAAATTAGGTATTTTGTTGTAATATTTAAAAATATTATTTGTAGGTAATTGAAACTTTTAAAGTATATAATATTTTATACACACACTGACATTTTTAAATGCAATTTTTTGGCAAAAATGAATTTAACCTGTAGTACCAACGCTTATTAGTAAAATAACCCTAACAATTTCAACGGTTGTTCAGAATGTGTTTTGTATGCAATGATTTATCTTTAAATAAAATTATCTTTTATTAAAATTTAACACGTCCATTATAGTGACCTACTAAATTATGTGGTATACTATACAGTTAAGAACATTCCTGGTTTTTTAAATATTATTTTTATTATTTAATTTTCATTTTAATTGTAAAATAACGGAATTTAATAAAATTTGGATGTTTGACCGCCACACTACTTTTATTAATATTTCAGCAAACCACAGTTCATTGGTTGACCTCATGTCAAAAGATCGCCAACTAATTATATAATAAGAATCAGTGGCGCCGAAGTCCATGTTTATATATGGCGGCTGCCATACATATAAACATTTAGCTGGGGGGTGGGTTCATAGGAGAATAAAATTATGAAAATTAATAGGAATAGGATCACTAATTATTAAGTAATATTGCCCATCGAGAGTAATAACAATATTAATATTGTATACATAATATTACAATGTAATATAAAAGGTTGCATTTTGTTTATATTTTTGTATTTTGTACTATCGTTGCAGCCGTTGCAGGTAATTAATTATTATTTTAATATTATTACATACGTATTGGTTGAAAAAAGAAGAGAAATCTGATCAAAAATAAAACAAAAGTGGATGGCAAATTGTTTGTAAAACTGTGAGGAGGTTTCAAATTTTTTTGGTGGGTTTTGTGGGGTGGGGTGGGTGGTTGTCGGAGATTCTTGCCATACATTTAATTTTGTACTTCGGCGCCACTGATAAGAATTTTTAAATGTTTACAAATTTGTTTACTTTTAAATAAGGCTATAGTATATAAATATATAATATTATTACCTATAATACCTCTATTAAATAATGAATATAACCCCATAGATAGGTCCTATCTAACCAATTTATTTGTTTGATCATTGATTATAAATATTTAAGATTGCTCATTGGACAGTTTTTCGGTGGTTTGAAATATTTACTGCCAATGGTGAGACGAAAAAAAGTATTAGCGATTAAAATGGTACTGTCTACACCTTCACAACTAAAGCATGGGAGCGTGGTTAGTAATGGACAGTACCATTGTAATCGCTAGTACTTTTTTCGTCTCACCATCTACCAGCAGTAAATATTTTGTGCCTCCAAAAAACTGTCCAATGAGCAATCTATAGTATTTATAACCAATGGTTTGATTAACGAATAAATAATAATAGTGCTCAACTAACTATTCAATTTGAATAGTCTGAATTAATTTGTATGAATATATTTTCTATAATCCTTACTGACAATTACTCATGGTCTAAATTTTTCTATTATTTAGATAAAGATGCTTTTGAAAATAATAACAGTATTTTTTAAATTTTTTTTTAGATACAAATTAACTCCCATCAACTGCAAATGCTTCGCATGCAAATTCAAAATTCTCCTCAATCTCAACAAGTTCAAGTGGTTCAGTCCCAACCTCAAATCATACAAGTAAGATACTTAAAATATTTAAATTTTTTTAATCATCGACTTAATATTAAAATGTTTTTTTTAAGGTGGCCTCACAAGCTAATGGACCTACGCCAGTATACATATCTCAACCATCTATTAATCCATCGTCAAGTCCAGAATAAATTATTGTAAATAAAATTAAATAAAAGTTATATATTATGTAAAATATTTAGTAAATTGTTTGGTCATTCAAAATTAAAATACACTATTTATTTAAATCTTTGTTTTGATCTGTAAAATAATTTTAAAAGACAAATATTATTACTGGTTACAAACCAATGTATTACATTTCACCAATATTTTATTCAGATTTCAGGATTAACATTTTTATCATTAATACCTACCAAACATTTATGTCTATTAAACTTGTACTGAATCCTTGACTCTTCTCAACATTTTGATGAAAAATTATTGTTATGACTAAAATAGTAAAATCAATGTTATCAAAGATGTAAATAATCTATCATTAGTGTGTAATTTTTATAATTTTTAATCTCTAATTTTGTATTGACCATCATCATTTAATTAGTTCTTTGAAGTTAGAAGAAAATACATTTTTCATGGGATTATTTTATAAATTCTCTTTTTGATCTGATAATCATACAATTATATGCCTGTAAAAAATGATACCATTGATTTTTAAACATTTTTATTTTTAATTTAAACAGATAACTTGTACATAATTTGCCATGATATAAACAGTAAAAAAAATATTTTAAAATTAAACATAAATTTTAATTTTATAACGCTGTAAAATATAAATTGTGAAATAAATAACAAACATATAAAGAGACAGAATAATTAAACTAGAGACGGTATTCATTACTAAAGTGTATAAACACATATTTATAACTCCAGTTACAACATTGGCAAATAAAAAGAAAAATAATAAATTATCATTAATACTATCTATAATGAGTGAAATTCTATTGAATTCACCTATTCGTCCTTTCTTATGTAAAAGAACAGTTATGAAGTTTTCAATCATAATCGACATGAATAATAGATATGAAGATATAGATAATACCCAGTAAACATAACCAGCATTAGCTAATCTTCTAGAAACGCCAAAAACAAAACTTATGGCGAATGTCAATAAAAATAAAACAATAGATAAAGAAGCCGTTACTATTAAAAGGAACATATTGTTTAATAAATGATTTTTATTCATAAAAACAGACAACCGTGATTTCATTGACAAGGAATATAAAAATATTGCTTCATAGCCTATCAATGATAATATGCCTTCACGGTTTGCTGAGAACAGTGTGTCTCTAGGAGCATCACTCATAATCCAATCAGCTAGACCAAAATTTAATGATAACTCATAAATAATGACCAGAATTGTGGCAATACCAGATAGACAACAAGTACTAACAAATGGTAAAATAAATAGATTAATTATTTTTAGGAATGCTAAAGTCATGAAAAAATTCCAATGTACACCATACTCAAATACATAATGATGATAATCTGCTTTCGTTACAAAATAAGTACGGCCAATTCCCAACACAAGTAATGGTAAGACTTGTTTGAAAACTTTGAGTACATTTTTACTTATATTCTGTGTGTTAGGAATTCTAAACAATAATGCATTAGAACAAACATAACATCCTACACCTATATCCATTACACCGTGTCCATACGTTTCGGTTTTGGCAAACCGCCGTGGAAACACATTGAAATCTACTGCCAATATACAAAACACTGTATATGTATTGAGCATAAATCTATAAACAGTCATGTAAGGATTTTTTTTTGTTTTAATAGTACTTGATGATAGATAATTGTGGTTCAACAACATCCAAGTAAATGCAACACCAAAGATTGTAATGTAAATTAAGAACTGGTCAACTGAATAATCTGAAAGCAACGTGAAATTAAACACGGTCGGTAGTACCATTATAATAAATTCAAAAAGAAACATCCAAACTGTCGGAGAGTTGATTTTTTTGCTGTAGTCTGTACCAATTGACATCCAAATAAATATGATTATATGAATTGGCAATGGAAACAGAGATGTGTAAATTTCAAGTAATGATGAGCCTGTTTGGTTGGAAATGGCTTCTCTATGCAGCTCTTTATACTTGGAATCCATTGTGTGAATGTGAACACGCATACGTATCGCTATTAAGAAATAAACTCGGTTAACATATGAAAACATACCAACAGCAACAACTAGACATGGGGTACTTAAATAATAATAAATACTATATACCAAAATGTTGAAGTTATTTTATTCAGTGAGCTTATTGAGCCATTGAAGCATGTCAATCGACTAAATTTAAAATACTAAATTCTCGTTATCTACATTAGTAAGCGCCAACAAGTTATGAGTAATACTGCAATAGGACGTATTAACAAGTATTACTAACTAATGAGAAATTGGTTGGTTCATCGTTCCCAATAAACCCGATAAAGTATAATACTAAAATGCCATAATGGTATAATAAATATTAAAGAAAAATGAAAAACAGTAATGAATATTGAATAATGATCAAAGATTTAGTGATTGGTGATTACTAACCTACTTAGTAGTGAATAGCGAGTACAGCTAATAGGCAATAGCTAGTGCCCATAATTTAAGATAGTATACATCGTAGATATATCTTAAATCGTGCTATAACACAGCTGACTTAACCACTCAAGTCACAACTACATAGTCGCTAGAGTACAGTAGTGCCTATGCTTATATGGGTATTTCACAGAACAATAACATTATGCATTTATGCTATTCGGCTGTCTATTTTTTTATAGACAGTCTTCTCTATTCATAAAACAGTAAAACAGTAAACACAGTAAACAACATTCTTATCAATTTACGTTTTTTTCGTTCATTTCGTTCCAAATAGTATGCCGGTTCTAATGCGCTCAATCTTGTTACTATGATCATATTAATGTTTTGTTTATAAAGCATCGCCATTGCAATGGCATATCTTAAATCGTGGCTACTATTGAAATTGGCAATTCAATATTTTGGACATTGGTATTAGACATTAGTTTAGAATATGTGTATTGCCATAGATCTTATACTATAGTATAACTAATATAAGGTACCTACTTACTATAGTATAATAAGGTCTATATGTGCATTACCTACCAATATTGTATTATATTTTAATTTTTAAATGACAAATTACTTATTGTTATTTCAGTTATTAGGTACCAACTTACTTATTATTTATGTATTTTACTAAATTATTTTTATTGTTACCTAATAATATAATATAACTATATAATAAAATTAATAACGAAAAAAAAAACCAAAGGAATAAAAGACCACGGAAATAAAACCAAATAATTAGAGTTCTTTAGTGATGTTAATTGTTAAAAACTATTAAAATGTTCATTATTTGAGTTTATTTGTTAATAATGATTTAGACTTTAATATTAGAAGTTCTCTCACAGTGTTGTCTCCACAAATTGGTTTTTTTTCATTATTCTCAATTTAATCTACTTTTATACTTTTGGCATTTATGATTTATCCCCCCGAGTGATCGCTGAGTAATCATTATTCAATGATGAAATTAATAATTGAAGGGGTCCGTGCAAGAACGAGACAACTCCGATCATTCGTATAGGAGATATAAAGTAAATGGAGTTGTCTGGTTATTTTTTCCGTTGAAAAACCAGATAACTCCGGAGTGGTAGGTACATACAATTATATTTATATTTTTTTTTTTTATTTTTTACAAATTTCTAAAACATAGAATGAATAATAATATTTTTTTTGTATTAAAACAAATTATGAATAAATAATAAATACATGGTTCTGGTCAAAAAACAAGATAACTCCAAAAATGTAGGTTAATATTAACTATCATCTCAAAGAAATTAAGAAAATCAAATCAATTACTACGGCATCTTTTTTATCGTGGTCTAATGTATCTAAATTAATTTCCAAATTATATTTATCTTTATTTAAATATTTTTAAAATAACATTATCGTATCCTGAAAAGTTTTGAAAAATGGAGTTATCTCGTTCTTGCACGGACCCCTTCAATTATTAATTATTAAATTAATGGGATTATAAATTAGAATAGACTGCAGTTTCCTACTTCTACTACAAAATTATATTATATTTTATGTTTTTAATTTTTAAAATGCATTCTGCCACCTTGCGCCAGTCACCGTACCCATAATATTATAAAATTGATACGAGGGGTCTAGAGAAGGGCAAAATATTTTCCTTTTTAATTTTTTTGTTTCATTATCCTATTAGTGATAAAGTACCTATTGTTTGTGACATATTTTTTTTGCATATAGGCAGGGAATGTAAAAAATATTTATGAATTATACCTACGTAGATAATTAGTTACAACTTAATTGTACAGCATTAATTTTAATTAATTGTTATGTAATTTTTTATTACATACCTATGTCATAAATCTATAACAGCAACGTTCTTATTTCTGACATTCATAATCGAGAGTAATGAAAATCACTCTGTAAAAAAAAATTCAATTTTAAAAATATTTATGTTGCGATATTTAATATTACATAGGTAAAGATTTATGTTGGGATTGTACTTTGAATTTTTCCCGAATCTAGCTACAAGATACCCGTTTTATAACATACACAAATAAAAGTTTTAATTTTGCATTTTTTAACGATTTTAAATTTTAAGGTCGTTTTTTGCATTTTAGTATTTTTGAAATTTAAGATTCTGAGTGGAACGATGAATGTATTAATTTTACAATGATGTGTGTTTTTTTAAAATTTTAAAATTTATTTTTTTTGTGTTTGTCTACACGATAAGTAGTTGAAATAATGCTCTGATTTTCAACTTCAGTATCTCGTTCGATGGGAAAGTGAATATTGTTGGTGCATTGGGAGGTCAAAATTTAAAATTTCCTATAGTTTTCAAAAGCGACGGGAAAACAACATAAAAATTAAAGAAAAACGTGAATTTTTACGCAAAATCAGTTTTCCACAAAATCGATTTTGGTTTTTGGAGTAACTCTAAAACAAATTAACGTATATACATGTAATTTCTACTGGTCGTTTATGTTTGCATTTTCTATACACGATAAGATTTCCATTGTAATCCGTTTATGAAAACGTCCAGAAAACAGTACGTTTAAAACTGTGAGTCTTGATAAAAATAATCAACAATAATAATATTATCCCTAAAAAAATATATGATTTTATAAACTACGCTAAAATATGTGTAAATACTAATAAATATGAGGTGTACAATATATAATATGTAAAATATGAATATAAATAATATATTGTTTTAAATACTTCGCGCAAACTTAGAGTGTTATCCGGCGTATAATATAGGCAAATAAGGTACGTATTAAACTTGTCGTGACTCGTAGTGAGGCGAAGACGGGGTTTGGATTGTTCGGGCTCGCGTAATTTATACATTGCGCTTTTGGAAGTAAACGTACATATATGGTTGTTATTTCTACGTCACCCAGCTGTCAAATTGTCTGTGGAAATAAATAATTAATTTAAGTCTAAAAAGTAAATTTAAGCCTTAAAATGATATTAAAACAAATTTACGCGTAAACATCTACTCTACTGGCGAGACCTACCTGTACGCCGCCACCGAATAAACAGATATGTTCATCCGTCTACCATTCTATCTACATCTCGCTCCAAACTGAAACTTTAAATTATCAAAATATTTCGAACGTAACGAAATATGCGAATTCGTATTATATTATAATAATTTTATACCGCTTAAGGATATTTTTTTTCGTTCAATGAAATTATTGGAATCGTTAATCGACTCCGGCAAATTTCAATAATTGGCGATTGACATAGATGATATAAATATATTATAATATGATAAATCCATAGACCTTATACTAGTGAACGGCCACCTAGATCCCCATGAATCATGATCCAAATGACAACCGGGTTAACCATAGAGCTAGTTGCCACTAAGGCTATTTTACATAACAATATATAGTCGAGGGATATTTCAGATTTTAACCGGAAGGTGACCACAGGGATCTAGTTTACCACGGGGGATTTAGATAACGATGGGGATATAGTAGGTTAGGTTAGATACGTCCTGTAGGACGTAAGCGTAGGTATTAATTATTAATAGTAATTCTATCAATACTTCGGTAGACCAATGTAACTATGTTTGTATTGATCTATACTGAAGCATTTTTATCTATTACAGCTGGTTATAATTTTATTGTATTTGAAATAAAAAAAACATTGGAATTATTTTAAGTTCATGCATATTGTATAATTTCAAAGTTATCCTGTAGCTGCTAGCTGGAAGTATCCATCAATCAAATTGAATGTTTTCTAATTTCAATAATGTTTTTACAGCTAAGGTGATGAATAGGTGTTGTATAATAGCTGCAGTGTTACGACACCATGGCAACAAACAGTACAACAATACCACCCAACAACATATGAGGCAACGTTTACTTTTGTATTTTTGTTGTGATTGTTATGTTTCTCTGTGTTTATGATGTTAGTGATTTAGATTATTTAGATTTAATATTTAATCAGTAATTACGTTTATGTTTGTGTAATTTTAAATAAAATTGGGGTAGTTGTAGTCATGAAAAATCATTAATGGTATTGTACCTATTAAGTGTTTAATGTAATTTATTTTCAAGTTTTACAAATATTGTAAATTAAAATTAAAATTTCCAATATAAAATGACTACTAACGTGTCACCAAGTAGATCAAATATAATGTCTTCGTCGCATCCAAGTAAGGGTTCTTTGACAGACCGACCAAGCAGTTGTTCTAATAAGAGTCTCGTGCACAATAAATCATGCCCTGTTCATTCAAGACATTTATCATACAAAACAATTGGGCAATGTCATGATAAAATCGAGGAATTAGAAAAACAAAACGCCCGCCTTGTTTCAAAGGTATGTGTACATTTACATAAAATTATCATACGCAGTTCATTACCTCTTCATTGATACCTATCTAATTTCCTGATAATTTATATATTAAAAGATACAATATTTCAATAAATACTGTTATTATAGATTAAAGTATTAAAATTTCAACTGAAAACATCATCTAATTTATACAATAATATTCATCAAAGACCAGAGAAACCTTTATCAAGACATTCACAAAGGTTTGTATAAGTTTTAATATAGTTAATAATTACAATTAAAGGTGGTAAATATTCAGTTAAATTGTATAGGTCAACGCCAGTAAAATTACAAAAAATTTCAAGATTGTCTAGAGTAGGTTTTGATGAAAATGAAAAGACTATTAAACTTCCTGAAAGAGTGTGTATTTTTTCATTGGAAATAATAATTAAAAAACTAATATATTAAGTAGGTATATATACAATAATGTATTTATATTTATTATGTGTGTATTTTAGAAATTTGAAAGCACAGAATCATTTGATAGTGAAAGTAGCTTAGTAGAAAATAAAAGTAAATTTAAAGGGAATATTGAACTAATACAATCTCACAGAGTTATTAAAAGTATGGAGATTCAAATGGAAACTTTACAAGCTCAGTGTAAAGCTTTTGAACAAAATGTAATGGATATTAATGAATTGTATGATAAAGAACGTGAAGAACATGGTATGGTCTTATAAGTTCTAACTAAGTTATAGTTGGATAAATTATTATTTTATTTTAAATTTGTCCATTTAGACATATTGAAAGAAAAATTAATTAATGAAAGACATAATTTAAGTGAACTAAAGCCAAAATATAATGCTTATAAAGAAACAAATAAAGCATTAGAAGAACAAATTCGTGACTTACAAGTATTTTAAATCATAAATTGTTTAGTATATAATTATTATGTATTGATTGTAATGAGTTAATATTTTTAATATGT
The DNA here is from genome assembly GCF_019925205.1 of Metopolophium dirhodum. Lineage (NCBI taxonomy): Eukaryota > Metazoa > Arthropoda > Insecta > Hemiptera > Aphididae > Metopolophium > Metopolophium dirhodum. The sequence continues at coordinate 9,615,236 of NC_083566.1, forward strand.
TGATAACTATTTAATTAGCGAGAAAAGTTATCGCTCAGAGAACACAACCAGAAACTGCTACAACTTACTTCCAAACCACATCATCAAAATAACGGACTAAAGGTTGATTCTTCAATAAATTAATGTAAAAATGTTGCCCCGAAACAACTTAAGAGCTATAAGCTTATGACTAAGATTTTATACAGTGTAATTATGTGAAATACTAAATACCTATCATAATATATAATAAATACTATAGTATACAATATACATATTATGTACATTATAATAATAAAATATAAATACTGTAATGGTATTTTTTTTATAATCTCACCGTCTGTTGTTTCGGAACAACTACAGCCTTTGCACAATATCATATATTTATATAATCGCTGTATCATATTGAACAATATGTACATTAATGTATAATTATATAAATTTTATAACTTTATAAATTGATAAGCACTTATATAAACAATAATTATTTATATTAATTTTAGTTGAAAGAATTAGAGGAAAATTTTTCCGACACTCGAGCGGGACTTTTAAAACAAATGGAAGAAAATAGTAAATACATCGCAGAGTTAAAAGGGACAATTCATGAAAATGAAGTAAAACTGTCTAATTATGCAGATGAGAATAAATGCTTGAAGGTTTAATTAAATATAAATCGAGCTTTAAATTTGATAGGTATTACTTACCTATACGTTGATTTACAGAATCAACACTTGGAACTATCCAAAATATTGGAAATCAAAGAGAATGAAATAATAAATAGACATAAAGAAATTGATAATATTCTGCAAGAGAATGAGGATTTAAAAAAAAAAATCAAAGTAAATCAATGGATAACTACATCTAGATATTATTTAATTTCTACTTTCTGGTTTAAATTATTTTACTTTACATGACGTTATTATTTATTATTCAATAGACAAATATTACAACGTCAAAAGGAAATGAAAGTGAAGTAATCACAATACATCAACATTTGGAGTCAGAAGAAAAAAGGTAAATATTTAAGTTTAAAATAAAGCTGAAAGTTATAATAATAATTCACAAAGTTATATTTAATTAATTGATATCATGTAATATATTATGCATTTGCTAACGGAGTATCATGTAGTAGTATACATAATTCATATTTAAATACATTTCTGTGAATCCTTCTCAAATTTCCTCAAAGTATCTTAGTAATAATAACAAGTACATTGGTAGTAATATTTTTTTTCGTAGGCTGAAAAGTCAAATTCAAGAGCTTCAACAAGAACAATTAAAAATTAATCAAACGTTGAACTCTCAGTCTTATTTAAACACAATGCTAAAAGATAAGGTACAAGTGTTCCTTTAATTAACTTGGTTATTAGTGATTGGAAATTACTTAAAGATATGGTATTAATTAACGGTGTTTATTAATTTTAGGTAGATCAGGCAGAACGTGATATAAAAACGGCTGTACAGTTTATCAAAATATGTATGAACCTGTTTAAGGATATTACATCATTGGATCTAACTGAACCTCTTATGGCCACCTTAGAAATGATAGAAAAAGCAGTTTGTTCTATTAAGAAAACTAACGAAATTAATGTTGAAAACAAGGAGTTCGAAGAACTAGTGAATGATATCCTAGAAGTGTTGGTAATGTTCAGAGATCAGATGGTTAAAAGACGAACTATCTTAAATCAAGAACAGTGGGCCAAAAAACCAATAGTTAATTTAATTACAGACACCATAGCTAAAAGTGAGGTATGTGTATAAAAGTATTTTTATTTTGTATAGTTTTCCGTACACAACGAGAAGGTCAATTCGTAACACGATAAATAATAAAACAGGATTAATATTTAATAATAATCCAATATCTAGGTTATATTTAATATTCATTATATTTTAGAAGCAGTGACGTCATAGTGTGTGTGCGTGTGTACGTGTGTGTAGGGAGGGGGGTCATATTCGTAAATCATAGGCATTTTTAAATTGAACATACAACATACCACCGTAGCTAAAAGTATTATAAAAACGACACTTTGACAGCTGATTGATATGATTGGTACGATCAAGTTTCAGGTAGATAACCATTAAGTGCTAATTGCATATTTTCTGTTTTATTAAATTTTTATTTATTTTTTATTTGATGAAAGCTGCAAAAACAATGGTTAATTGTACGATTATGATACATTATATATTTATATGTTATATTAGGTTGTATTATTTAGTAAATTTTAAATGTTAAGGCGGGTTAATCAATTATAAATGATGATAATTATATATTATTATGTGGGTAGTGGGTACTATAATATTATAATTAATAATTATATTAATTTAGGTATTATTATTTCTTATATTATTTATTTAACTTTATTAATAATTTTTCCTTCTCATTAAAGATTGCTAAACAGATAAACTATTACGTTTTTAATTTATTTCATGGTAAATGTATTGATTTAAAAATGGACTTCATATAGTTTATTAGGTTAAAAATCAAAACAATAGGTTAATAATCTACCTATTTATAGCATCAGCTATTTGAAATATAACTATTTTTTAAAACGAATTAACCTTGCACTCCTCCTCTAAGAATAACTGAAATGACTATGACACCCATGTATAAAAGCGTAATTGGATGATTTTAGATTTATAGAAGTAATAACTAACAAATACAATTTAATTTGTTTTAATTGTAATACCTACCTGCTATAGTAGCCGGTAGGTAACTGACAAAAAATATGATTGAGTTTATATCTATTGTTTTTAAATTTATAACTCGCCAATAATTAATAGTTACTTAATAAGTAATACGTCACTTATGTAGGTATTTTATAATTTAAATAAATAATATTAATAACTTATATAATTTTAATGTTGCTAAATTAATTATAATATAATTAGGTGTATTCTTTAATTAATTTATATTTATAACTTTAATATTAAAATGTAATAAAAATAATTTTTAAAAATTTTTAGAACACACCTAGAATTCAAGAAAATTCTGCACAACTAGAAATCAATATAAACAGTATAAACTTTTCTACGGAAAGTATACAACATTTAAAGTACGTGTTTTGATTTTCATACATACTTTGAAATAAATATTTGCAGCATTCGTTTTATTCTACAATAAACTTATATTATTTTGTTTATTTATCAGATCGTTACAGTCGGAACCAAATATTTTTCTCACATGGGGTTTTAAAGACCAAGAAGATGTTGCTTATTCACCTAGTCGTCTAGCTTGGTCTGCTGATTTCAACTGCAGTTGTTTCTACCGCAGCAATAGTAGCGTAGAACTTTTACATTTTGTTGCAAAGGTAATATAATACTAATCTAATTTCTTAAAAATAAATCTAAAAAAATATCGTAAAATCTTTTGTCACTACAGCATGGCTTATTTATCAATGTACACTTGGTAACGGGAAAATCGTCTCCAGTAGTGGCTGCAGGATTAGTGAATACCGTGGATTCAATAAACAACCCTATGATTAAGTTTAATTTGATTGTACCAATCACGGGACAAAATATCGATGCAAAATTAAAGTGCTCAATACAACTTATTTGCGATTTTCATGAAATACAAACGTATTCACAGATGGTAATGCTAAATAGTTTCTATACCTATGTATAATAATTAATAACAATGTATAATATGCACTAAACCTGTGTGGCTACATATGTATAATGTGTAATGCATTTATGTATATTATTATGTAATGAAACATAGTTGATAGGTATTTAAAGTGTTAATTAGGATTTTTCAAGTATTGTTTATTTATTTATCTATCACGTACAAGCCCATAATAAAGCGGGGAAAAGGGGCCCGGGCAGCCCACAAGGGATATCAAACAATGGTGGAGGCCACTGCCAGTAGTATGTTCCTATAATAAATGGATAATGGATACATCGTTACTATTTTTCCCCTGACCCAAAATTATCTTAATCCAGGCTTGATGACGTATGTAAAAGGAATAGTAATTTTACTGTTTTGATTTTTTAAAATACCTACCGATCAAAGCTGTTTTTTTAAAAAAGTTTTATGTTCAAGTATTTCATTAGGTAGTTTAAGTTCTATTTTACTGTTAACGTAATATATTTAAGTAATTCTAAATTTGAAATTTCCAATTACACATACATGATACATATTTAAATATTTTATATTTGATTTTGTTTACAGGTTGATGATAAATATAGTAATATCGAACCTCATATAAACAAGACATTGATGCCATCCACGCCAAATAATTCATATTAAAAAAATCTTACAAGAGTTTAATAATTTTTCTTAGATTTAATATACATTAATTGTGATATTAGTTTTAGTGTATATTTACAGGGTGCTCCATGATACATATATATTTTTTTTAATGGTGTGGACTATAAAATGTACTTATATCAATTGCAGTGGCATAGAAATTTGCCGATAAGTTGAGTTAGAGGCCTATAGTTTTTAAATAAATTCCCGCTTAAAAAATGTCTTTACCTATTCCTTGGAAGATGGAAATCAAGACCTTAAAGTTCTGAGCGTAGCGAGGAATGTACCCATGTGTTTGTTACTCTGCGTTCACAAGACCACAAACGAAATTTTGACGAACATCGCGAGACATCTACTTACAATAGCAGTATTATTATTTATATTAATATAAAGTATATAATTATTGTTCAAGCTATAGTGTATATTTAATATTATATATTAAGCTAATACAAATCACCAATTCATCAATTTTATATTCTTTAACCTATTCTCTAACCTAAGGTGTGTGGGAGGGGGGGGGGGGGGGTTAAAAGACAACAACCACTAACATGCGTAAAGAATGATAAAAAATAAAATGGTTATCAACCAATGTAGTCAACTGCTCTCATATAGTCATATGATAAAATAGGTAAGTATAATTGAAACAACCGATTATAATTTATAATATTTTCATATATGAGGTATAGCACTCAAATAACTATAAATAAACCTGTAAGTTTACCTTACACAGAAAATTATAGGTAATTTTAAATCAATTCAAGAAACATTATGACATTATTATAAGGTGAAATATATAATTTTTAGTTACGAATGACGAAAAACATAGTTCTGATCTTCTACCATAAAGCTTTGTTTTTTTTTTAGTACACCTCTGTTCAATCTACATAATAAAATAGTTTATATTGCGTATTTTAAGGTACATTTTACATTTCACACATTATTTTACAACACATTTTTTCAATTTACAATACCTATGTATAAATTCCACTCACTCGTCGCTATTTTTTAAAAACGACACAACGTAAAAACTTGAAATTTAGCATACCTAGTGGTTCCTCTAATGCTCTAAATGTGCAATAAGCAGGAATTTTAAGAAATTTATATATTGAGGATATTTAAGAAGTTGTTTGGAAAAACCTTGATTTTGATAGTGCATCAATTTATCAATTTCTATTTACTTTTTTCATTTTTGGCGTCAAGAATTATGTTTTCATAGACAGATAACTGCTAACATAGCGGTTGGTAACAGAAAAACCACATTAGTAGGTAATATTGTTACCACAATTCAAAATATAATGCTAGTAATATTATAATAGGTAGCCTATATAGGTATATAAAAAAAAAAAACAAAAATACATTACCGGAAAATCAATAGCTTCTTCGCTCTGTTTAGAATTTAAAATACTTTCGACCGTAAAATAATTAATAACTTTTGTGGTTTTTTTTATTGATTTTATAGAGGTAGGTACAAATACATAGTTAGTTCCGTCGTTTCAGGGCTACAACGAATACAATGTGAACAGTGAACACTGAACATTGTAAACGCTCTATAGCCTAAAGTATTTTGTTTTTTTCCAACCTAACTTAAAATATAATATCTTTATTTGTTTTGTAGGTATATTATATTCTGTGTTACACCGCCGCTACCCAAAAAACTATTATACTTTATTTATTTTTATTAAATTAAGTAAAACATTTATTTTGTCAAAGTCAACAAAAAATTACGACTTATGGTTGTATACCTAAAGTTCTATTTAAATTACAATATCACTAGATATTCAAAAGTTTTTGAAAAGTTTAAGGAATTTTATTATAGTAACGTTGTCTTGTAAAAAGTTGTAACTTGTAGTTGGTAATTAATATTTGTCACGTGTTTATATATAATAATATTTACAATTTGTTAATTTACTTTTGTAGTTTTGTACCTAATATTTTTATTTCTAACTATAGTATAGTTGCAAATGGTTTAATACACTAATATGTTATTTATATATTTATATAATACTAGCTGTATCATCAGACTTTGCCCGGGAAAAAATGAACACATCTAAAATTCGGTGCTACGTATATATCGGTGTATCTCGATAATAGATATAAAGTCATTAAGACAATACATTTTTGCTAATTGTTATGGTAATGTAAAAGTTGAAATTCAATATTTTTGCAAACGCAATTTATAAAATTTAGTTAGTCGTGGTATAAAAATAAAGAGATCGGTGTTTTTCATACAACTCTAATGTATTTAATATTTATTATTTTTTTTTTAATTTTTAATTTATTTTTTTTTATTATAAAACAAGAATATATATACAATCTGTAATAATCTATACAATGGGTAATATGGGGGATACAAGTATACAAGACGGGACAGCGTGAAAGAAGGGGAGGGGGGTCCAATGATCCTACTTCAAAATTTATTATTAAAACTATTTATGTTACAAAATTTATATTAATTTGTAATTTATAATTTCAGCCAGTCTTTATTTACGACAGAGTGTACATCTAATGCATATAATATGCATGCGTACTAAATTTATCGCAAACAACATACATTAAAGATATATTTCAAGTATAAAAACGGATTGCAATTTACAGCTCAGTTACTGAAATGACAAATAAAATCGCGGCTTCTTAAACAATAGGTTTTGCATTTTCTTAAGTAACAATTAAATTGGAAGTAATAAATCACTCGGAGGAATATTTGGAACAAAGTTGTGATACATGTACAATATATTAAATTATTTAAATGACACGCTAAAAAACCGGAACCTTTAAATACAGCACACCTCCTCCTTCCCCCTCAGCCAAAAAAATAAATAATCAGTCGACGTGTTGACGCTCAGGAAAGTATTTGGAGCAACTCTGTGAAAAAAAAATTGGAAAAAAGTTCAATTGTATCGTCGGAAAATTGAAAAATAAAAAAGCCCTGTTCTTATATATATATATAAAAATATAATATAATTTATATAAAATTTTATATAAGAATATATAAAATTAGGTATAAAAAAAATTGCATTATTAGATATTTATGAAGTTATAACATATTATAATTTACAAGTTTACCATTTGTATAAGTACATGTCCCTATAACGTATATATAATATATATTTAAATAAAATTTAATAATATTAACTATATCATCATCGTAATATAATTAATAAATCATTTCTTGATCATATTACAATTTATAGAGAACATAAATGTGACATTCAAAGTTAAAAATATTTAATATAATTTAAATTTCAATATAATAACATAGAATTGTTATGTTAAATATAAGTTATATTTAAGTTTTTTTAGTATTGGTATATTTTCATTTTTTTATATTCGATGGTCAATAATTAAAATAAACGCTGTCCTTTAACCGAAGGTTGCATGGTGGCTTAAAGCATTTTATAAGAAGTGAAATGCAAACAAAACACATAACGATAACATCTAAATTAAATAATTTATATAGGCCAATTTTCAAACAGTTTTCATCGTTGACGTTATCATCATACGCATATAAAACCACAACATGACCTTATGGTTAATCAGTGATCGATGATCATATATATCTAAACTAATTTAATACATCACGTTTTGTCACAGGTAAATGATCACAATAATTTATATTTTATTTCATTTTATATATAGAGGTGGGTGACGATGTAATGACAGGCATTCATGTAGTTTTATTCGAAGAATTAGTTTGCTCTAAAGACAATTATTATGATGTACTCATTCCCAATGTTTTATATGGTAACATTTCTTAGAATAGAATATATAATATGATACTTACATGTGTAATTAAATTTTGTTTTACTGTTCACTAACAATTCAAATTGAATCAATATTTTATTAATACATACTGTTAATATGTATTATTTAATAATATTGTTTTAGCTCGTTATAACTGCAATGGTCTTAACTGCTGATGGACAGATAAACCGTTACATAAATCCTGCCTGGCTGGAAATGGATGCTAACAGTGAATACTATCCTGGTGGCGAAGTAATAAGTCAAATTCTTCAAGCTTACGGTTTAGGAGATAGTTATGGACCTTCACGGCTTAGATCATCCGTTCTTGATCGGAATGGTTACGGGAGATCTTATCCAAGAAACCGAATTATAAACAATTTGAACAATGCATACGACTCAGATCCTTCATTAACTCAGGAATACGTTGATCGTAATTATGATTATGTGGACAACACAATCAGGTAACTTAATATTTTAATTTTATCTTATATTTGATTTATGACAATATATACGTTGTCAATTTTCAACGAAACATCATGTTGTGTGTAGGTTATATTTTTAACCTTATTATATATAGGTACTTACTACATAGACTTTATAGAGTACCTATACGGCTATACCCATCTACTTGTAAAGGCTATAAATACGAAAAAGTACTGAATATATAACTACCAAGAAAATGTAGGCAAAATATATGTCTTCTGGTGTATTTTGGTTATTTTAAAATTAATATGCTTAGTAGATTATTTTATAGAAATATAATTATAAATTTCTCTACCTCACTTCAAGGAGAATTTAAATCAAATTTGGATATTCAAATTCAATATTGATATAGTTTTTAAAAATCAGAAAAAAATAATGCTGGAAAATACTAAAAAGGTGGTTATACTTAAAAACCATGTTTGTTTTCGTAAATATTTTTTTCTAATTAATATGAATCCTATAAATGTAAATATGTAATGTAAAATGTATTTTAATCAAAAAAACAATCAAGTCGCTTCTGCAAATATATAACAAAATTAAATAGGTATGAAAATCTATGATGTGTAAAACTACCTACATGTTTATTTTAAAATGCAGTACCTTTATAATACATAGTTTGTAGGTACTTAATTAAAAAAAAGAAATATGAACAACTTTTTACTAACAACTCAACAAAAATTTTTCGTTTCATATTTTACTCGAAAAGGTTTGACAATTTGTAAAAATAACCTATTGTGTACCTATTTGTGTCCACTTTCCATTTGACATAGTGAGACATATGATTTTGTCAAATCATTTCATTACTATTGAAAAATATTTAAATAATAAAAAATACATTATTAAAAAATATTAGTCACAATAATTTTATTTAGGAGAGAGGTAAAGAAAATAAACCTTTTCATTTCAATACAATGCATTATTTTAATATGATTTCTACCTACTTAGTCAATATTATGTTCTGTAGACTGTATACCTATAGCAATTCATTTTCTCATTGAACTACATACTTTTTCCCACATTTAAGGTTATAAATTATACACGATTAAAACGACTTAAATAAAATAATGTTATTAAACGAACCTAATAATATGGGTAAATTTATTATAATTTATAAATATTTGTTATTTTTCATATAAATGTATTATAGGTACTACATATTTTAGATTCTGAGCGGAGCGAGGAAGCTTGTGGTTTTACAATGGTGTTTATTTTTTTTTTATACCCTGTATACAAGATTTCTACCAAAAGGAGTGCTTCGATTTCAACATATAGTACCTTATCTTTTAGCAAATTGGATCAAGATGGTACTTTAAAGAGGTCATTTTTCGATTTTATCAATAGTTATTTAATGCCACAGGAAAAACTACCGACAAATTACGAAAACCGGCTAAAAATGGGGTTTTAATTTCTAACGCTTTGCTTATCGCCACAGAAACGAATAAAAAATAATAATATTAATTCAACTAACAGCTAGGATATAATAATTAATAATAACAATACAAAAAATCCAGACTGACACACCGTCTCCGCTCAGAATCGTTATTCTTATACAATGATATTATATCATTGAATTCAAGTTTAATACAATCCATTATACATTGACCCACTCTTAACCTACTGTACAGCAGAGCGACATCCACTTACCCGATTTTTTTCTAGTTCATATTAAAAATAATTAAAGAAACATTTTGCACACAATATATCATTCTAATTATAAGAATTTTTTTAGGGGTTCTAACCATAGATATAGGAATAGTTTGGTCGATATTCCTCGGAGAACTAGGATTAATATGGTTTCGGCGCCGAGGACTACTTATTACCCAGCTGATTACGTAGACCGAGATCCTCCATCACTATCTTACTCTAGGTCAAGATCAGTAATCGCGGATCCGTCCATGTCGCAGGAATTAGTAGTACGGGGCCGAGAAACATCAAGACTTATCCCAAGATCAACTGTGGCAACCGAAACCAACGAAAAACGCAAAATGTAGCAAGTTTTCATACGTATAATAATACAATCTATTATATTATATTATGTATAATAAGTCCAGTATCTAGTATGATGTGTGGCTTGTAAAAAAAATGAAATTAAAATCAAGTATTTTGACTCTAGAATACATGTCCTATATATATATTACAAAGTTGGTGTATAATAAATTGACTTCTTTCACGTTTCTTATATCGTAAATAAAAAAAAAATATTTAATTTATTTTTGTTCAGCTTATTTTTCCTATTATTATGCAATCTACGGATCACGATTCTTGGCGACGCGAGTGAATTAATGCGTGATTTTTGGCTATGCTACCAAACTATACCTAATGTTATAAGAAACAAGAATGCGTGTCAGGCGAAATAAAAGTGAACGTGTGAACATTTTCTATGACAGTCAAACGCAGTTCACATTATAAAATAGTAAGTAGGTACATATAATATAAATATAATATAATATAATATTATGTGTACCTATAATACAACTCTAAAGTGTTTTATCTTCCCAACGTTATATCATTGTACAGTAGATATAGCTGGTATAGTTACATATCATAGATATAATATATGAACAGAACTGGATTGACTTAAACAGTTATATTATATACATTATGTTATAATAATATAATACTTAAACGAATGTATATAATACACAATATACATCTATATTATATATTGTTATATTTATTTTTGACGTAGGTATTATATATCTCGAACGCGAAATTATGTACAGATACGATACCTACCATGTATTATATTATATTTATATAGGTATATAATGCGTATAATGTAGGTAATAGGTACATTATGTGTATTGTTATACGTATTATTTATTATAAATCGTTTTGAGACATCAAATTATAAGCAAATGCCATTTAAATTTCCGTACACTCGTATAAACCGTCATCGTGCGTTTTAAACTCTGTTGTTCTCTGGCCGATAGAAGGGGAAATTACTAGTTTCACACAATGTATACAAACGTAGTCCAATTATTATTTCGTTTATGCACTCTCTCCCGCACTATCTGTCCGTCCGTCCAATTGTGTTTGCTCCAGTTTCAGTTCATTGTTTGTTTTCGTCATTTTCGCAACTATCATTATAGGGTAAAAATATCGTGATCTGCATTTAAATTGAACCTAACATTACGTTAATACATATAGGCTACTACGAGTACCTAGTACCTACTACCTACAACTCATGATGCAGACATGCAGTTCGTACTACAATAAGACGCTAACATTAAAGTATTAATATTGAATATTGTACATTAACGTCAAAGTATACGACTATATTTAACAACTAGTTTTCGTCACAGTTATAAAGACAATAATAACTATTAATTAATTATACCTAAACAACAGCGATCGATTGTAATCGAACAATAATTATTATCGATCGTACAGCTAAACAATGCCAAAAACCCAATGAAACGGATTTCAAGTCTTAACACACGCTATGTCACAGCATAACATAATATATAAATATAAACATGAATTCAATAGTATATATAATAAAAAATAAACACTCGTAATTGAATATATAATATTACATATATAATGTATATCAAGTTTGTAATATGAAAACAATATAATTAATATATTGACAACGAGAAAATGTATACAAAAATACGATACGTTGGAAGATGATTAGAGTAGTAGGTTCTCGCAGTTTAAGACAGAATAATTGCATTATTGTTTCAAAAATTACGAGAAATTAATTTAATTTAAAAGTTTAACATAAAATCGTGTTATAGAGTTAGATATTATGTTCTCTGCAATGAGTTTATATAATTATCTATATGCAAATCCTCTATAATATTTTGAATTGTACAAACTAAAATATAATATGATGATTATAATTTGCATGTTTGAAAATATATGTCAGATGATTGACACACTGATAAAATTTCGGGTACCTACCTAGGTATATATTATTATCATGCATTTTGAACAACGATAATAAACCTATATATTCCTATAAAATAATAATAGTATAACCTACATTCGTTATAGTCATCCTAAACATATAATATAATATAATATAATACTGTACAGTTTATCTAGGATTGACTATAAATTATCTATCTATATACTACCATACGTATATAATAGATTTTTTTATGCCTTATGAAGTATATTTAAATAATGGTAGCGTTAAAAAATTATATGTGTATATTCAATATTGTGTATATTCAATATTGTGTATATGGCATACAATATACATATACATATTACATATATACGTGCAGCATAGCATATTATAATATGTAAGTAATGGTTCTTGTGATGTAATGAACGCCTACAATATTATACACAGTTCCTTCAAATTTAATTTAAATATATATTTACTAAACGAACCGCACCCGCATAATATTAAATGACCACACAAATATTAAACTCAAGGATACTGCAATATTTAAATTATATAGGTAGTTTTAAAGATCATCATACGAATAAACTTATCAGTCTATCTACATTGCTTTATTTTAGTTTTAGTTTTGATTTACATTTGTAAATGTTTTAATCGACCGAAATTATGTAATACTGTAGTTGGTAGGTAGGTATACTTACAATGTATATTTATCATTTGTACAATAATGCACCAACCACCTAACATCATTCTAAATCCGCTACTTTGTAAATAAACAAAAAATAAATATGATTTCACTAGTTTTTTGTAATGGGGACATAATATGATGATGAATCAATGTAGATCAATCTTGTATAATTTATAACTTATAACCTTACGATAGAGAAGATATTGTGGGTCAAGTATTTGAGTTAAAGTAATGTTATTCCTTAAAAATTGCTAATCATTTTTAAACAAAATTATAAAGCAATTTAAAAGTTAAGTGATTGATTTTATATTTATGTCCAGTGTTGATATGTTTAAAAGTAGGTATATAAATATGCTTTCTTCGACAATTAATACAATCTATTAACTATTCACTAAACTACAGTTTTAATTATATTTATGTTAGAAATGCAATAGTTTTAGATTTTGAGCGGAGCGATGAATGTATTGATTTTACAATAATGTCTGTTTTTTTTATTTATTTTTATATTTTTTTTTGTGTCTGTTATCACCGTTTTGGGCAGTAACACTGCTTCGGTTTTCTTCAACAGTATCTCGTTCGACGGTAAAGTGGATCAAGTTAGAGCATTCGGTAGGTCAACATTTGAAATTCTCAATAATTTTCAAAATCACAGGGAAAAACATTACAAAAATTAATGAAAAATGGTAAATTTTACGCAAATTCTGTTTTCAACATAATCGATTTTGGTTTTTGGCGAAATTCTAAAAAAAATAACCGTAGATACATGACATTTTCACTGAATGTTTATATAACAATTTCTAAACACATTACAATTTTCAAAATATTTTGGATTGTTTTGAGTGGTTTACGGACATTTTCAGTTTCCAAATTGTTTAGTTTTTTTTTCTTTAAATGTCAATACAATTTTATTTGTTTGGTCAAATCGCTTGAAAACGTAATATAATAGCATTAGAGAAATACCTAGTATTTACAATCGATGATAATATGCTCCTAATATTATCGTTACAATGGTAGTTGAAAAATATTAAAATACACAGTCATAATTTTTTTTATAAGCATTTAATGTTTGAGTTTTGACAAAATACGTCAAAATCACAAATATGTGCAAATTATTTTGATTAAGAAATTCCCGAAAAATTCTTTTTCAATCTAAGATTTTAAAATTTAGTTCAAGATTCCTTGTAAGTTTATCTACGTTTATCAACAAAAAAAAATGTCTACCTGAAAGTCAAATTAAATTTTTATGAACGTTTGAAGTTCACAAGGTTGGATATTCACTCGATTTCTCATGTATAGATTTTCTTATTTTGATGTAATTCAAAAATAAATAACTGTAGACACTTGAAATGTATATAATATGTTTATTTTATAAATTCCTTTACTTGATAAAATGTTCAAAATATTTTGACTCTTTTTGAACTGTTTACAAATATTTTCAATTTTTAATTTTTTTAGTTTATTTTTCTATAAATGTCAATAAATTTTATTTGTTGGGTAAAAAAATGTGAAAATTGAATACAAGCCACAAGGTTCCTGATATATTGTCACTATAGCAGTTGAAAAATATTAAGAATACATAGGCACAATATTCTACGAGTTTCTTAAAAATGTAAACACTTTCTATTAGTTATTACATACTATCATAATACTATAGTAAATCAAGATTCACTCAAAACCATTTTTTAACATTATGATTTATGATATTTCATTAAAATTCAGAATACTGAATAATAATACATAGGTATATACATCACTATTCACTATCCTGCGTCTAACGAAGCAAGACGAGCTCCCACTACCCATTAACCGGTATTTGTATCCTGTCTAGCTTTTCACAAGTAAATAATTATTGTGTTAGTAATTAAATTTACGTACGAATGAACAAATCAATGACAATAATTATTGTTGTTTCAGGTTTTTTTGTGTTTGCATTATTTATATTTATATTTTATGTTATTTTATACTAAACTAATTTAATCTAGGATTTAAAATGCATAGGTAAATTATTACTCTAATACTTACCTTTTACAGTTCTGCACATTAAGCTTGACACAATATAATATGTAATAATATGTTTCAACTAACCTTCAAAATACAATGAAATTCCTGTACGATTTATTTACAAAAAAATCAAATATCCGCATTTATAATTCACATGTTGTCCTATCTACTATATATTACACGGTATATTGTCTATTGTCATAAAATTAATAACTAATATTTAAAAACCAACAATAATAGAAAAACATTCATAGGTATGGGTTTGTTTTTATAATAAATTAAATTGTATAGTTATATATTTGTACAAAATTCTTTTTTTTTTAGAAAAAAAAACAATTTACCTAACAATGTTAATTGTGTTAAAATCTAAAATATAATGTAGGTATACCTACCAATAAAATATTTTTTGTTTACCTACATGGAAATTAAATCCCATAAATTACAATATTATTGTATATTTAAATTACATTTTGTATTGTATAAAAAAATACGTTGTAGGTACTATAAAATAATATCACCGTTATGGCGTTATTATGTTAGCCTATAGGTACCTATAGAAATAAAAATGCTACTGAGAATCGGATGGAACTTGGGGCTTTTCAAATGCATCTGAATCCAAAGAAATAAAGGCTTAAAGAAATAAAGAATTCGGCAACTGTTGGTGAAATATAGTAAGATTATAAAACCTTACGTGACTTCATGGGTACAGCAATATTATAGGTACATTATTATGGTATGCTATCTATGCTCTATGCACAATATGGTCTTCGTGGCCGGATCACAAGGACAAGGGACTAACCAGTTCTAATACTGATTGGAACATTTTGAACTGAAACTGTGTAAGTACCAACTACCAATAGTCTATATACCTACCTACATTTCATTATAGTACTATACAATGTGTGTAAATATAAATCAGTTTTGTTAGTTAATAGTTAGTATAATGTAATTTAAAATTTCTATACATAATATTACCTATAGGTTAGGTATTTTGATGAAAAATTGTTTTCAAAATCTTGTTAACGTACGTTTCATTATTAAACATATATTGAAATAAAAATTAATTAAACTATTCGAAACGTACAACGTATACATAATATATTGGTACTAGCTAATAAATTACACTATTCGAAACGTACAACGTATACATAAATTGGTACTAAGGTTAGTTAGATACTATGGGTAGGTAGACAGATAGTATATACATATTGCAATATTATTGTAGTTATGTACATATATGATATTATACATAATAATTAATATGTTATATTATACTTATAGACATGTATATAATATTTTAATAATCGCAGAAGTGAAGAATAAATTTAAATCGACCAAAAAAATACAAGACAATCAACACAGTAATGTTTTTACAAAAAATAAATTACGACCAATCCTCGGCACTATTTTTTATCCACATTTACGTACCGTTTATTTATCGTTTTCGAATTAAACATTCGCCTCAAGTCATTTTCGGATAATAATACCAATATAGGTGCTTACCTATGTTTATTGTAATATCGCGTATCTACATAGCGTGCTTGCTGCTATTTTATTTTAATATATATTATATTAAATTCTAATGGTAAAATGTTACGTGAGGATGTAATAACTGCAGCCAGCTGGCATTGGCGGCGGTGGCTAAAACGTGAACAATTATTATTGCAAACTCGTGATATACTTCTTGCGTGTGTGTGTGTGTGTGTGTGTGGGTAAAGTATTAAAAATAATAATGCATATAGACATGGGGGAAGTCACCGTGTACGCGAACTAGAGTAAAAGGAACACCGCCTCTGAACTACATCGTGACCACGCTAACGTGTATCAGTCATGCTTTGAACGCTGTTCTCGTACAGACTTGTTTTCCTCGCGCAACTGCCCGCTTTTTTTTTTTTTTGAAAATACAATAATATTATATTATATCGATACTTACACCAAATAATATATAAACAATTTAATTTCGTACTTTAGACTGTACAATGATTATAAAGATTGTATAGATCATAAATCTATATTCTATGACACGCAGTAGTACATCTTTCATTTAAATCAAAATTTATATTATTTCGGTTTGTCATAAGTAAATTGTGGAACGTGTTAATAACTATAGTTCCTAAATGTCAATATTTAAATGTTTTGTTATATTGTGAAGTATCTGCAGGTACGTACCTATTTATTATATTATTGTAACTATTTAAATAGTAAGACGTTTACCGTACAGGTACACATAAGTCATAACTACATAAGTAGGTACATTACATTAATCTAGCAATAGTTTTAACTTATTACAACTTCATAGTATCTGCAGCCACCTACCTAATTACTAATCAGTAGGTACATCTGATGATAAGCGTAGATGGAACTATAATACATGTGTTTTTATTTTATTTTAACTTGTTATTAAGTTATTTATTGGATAATAGATGATTAGTATTTTAAGTTCAGGTAAATAAATTGTTGCATCTCACAAATTTCATTTTGGCAAATGTATTTAAAATATATAGGATGACTGTTAAAAATTGTAAGTACCTAAATACCTACCTACTAAGTAGTTTCATAGACAAATATAAGGATAAACAATTAAAGGAAATATAAATTGTTATAGTCTTATGTAACTTAAATTAAAAAAAAAAATTAAAAAAAATTAGTTTTTACTGTTATAACATTATTTTGTACCTCGTATCTTGTATATATACACAAACTTAGGTACATACATAATATTATATACCTACTTTTATATTTATACAGACTAAGCGAAAGGTTTTACCAATTGATTGCAATTTATTAACTTAATAAGTATTTAACTTGACTTTTTAAATAGTTTTTATTATTAGTACTAAAAAAAAATACATTGAAATATTGAATACCAGCTGTATATTGTAGATATATAAAAATAAAAATATAACAATCTGATTAATATGCAAATTAAGATTTTATTTTTAAAAACTAGATAATAAAGAACTTTCTAAGTATTAAAAATGTTAGGATTTTGTGTTTAAATAATCGTGCAACAAGTAAATTAATTTTTTTTATTACATGTGTAGTTAACTTGTTTATATGTACTATGTAGACATGTAGTATATGTACAAATAATAAAAACCATGACCCATTATATAGGAACTATGATAATAATAACTTGAATTGGTACCTACAATCTACATACATTATGCATTGTACATTTTATATTTCAACTTACCTTTTATGGATATTAAAAACTTTTTAAATATAACAAATAAGATAAATTATTTTTAGTTAATTCCTTTATATATTTTTTACTTTCATTTTCGTAATTAAATGTATTTAAAGAAACGTGCATTATTGTATTTTCAGATTTTATTGAACCATGTACCAGCTATACATTTTCGACAAGTAAAAGTCTTTGATAATCGTTAATATTTTAAAGTAATTGCAATATTGTAAGATATAGTGAAAAATTTTCAAATATCAAAACAAAACTATAAAAACCGAAATAAGTACTTATCTAATAACTAAAAAGTAATGAGTATTAATAACCTAAATTTATTAATTATTTTACTATTGTACAAATAACCTTATACATCACAATAAAGCAACTTCTGATTTTCAAATTATAATCAAATACCTATAGACTATACTGCCACTATAGTAAATATATTATTTGGCTATGCAATTCACTATAATAAATATAATAACTTTTCTATAACCGCATTTAAAACAGGTCTCGTAGATTTGTGATGGTTTTTAATCAATAGTACCAGGTATATCCGTATAGGTAGTAATATCGTATTATAAGTTCGCACGTACGCACTTATGCTTGTACCATTCACATTTTGTCACTTTAAGTTCAATAATAAACAGGTTTCGTTTGAAAAATAATATTTTTTGGTAGAAATATCATTATTTCATAAATATTTTTCAATATTACAATTCGAGATAATAACTTTCTCCGGATAAATCGGACACTGTTTTTATATTAATGTTATGACGTAACACACAAATTATTATTGGCTAATAACCTTAGTTATTGAAGCCGGTAAATGTATTTAAATAATAAAAAAAAATATATTAATGTTTTGTTCTTAGGTATTGTATTTATATCAGCTACCTAGTTGGTCAAGGTAGTCGACCGCTATATCTGCATTAACCTAACGCATTACCTACATATTATGTCTATCTGTGTATCTCCAGAGAACATTTAACTTTTTTCATCATAAAGTTCAAATTGCTAAATTGTACAATATAGTATACTCTAGGTTAGGTTATATTTGATTATTAACTTATAATTTATATACCTACCTAATGAAATTTCAGACTTTCGTTTGAATAACAATATCAATGTGGTAGGTATATTAAAAGAAAATATTCCTATTATTGAAAATGAATTATTAATAATCATTAGGTACATTGGTTGTTCGTGTTATCAAGTTATATAGAAAAACAATTATGAAAATTTTTTTTCATCTAGTGTTCTAGTAAGTAGTAGGTACTTACTAGTTACCTATAATATAACAAGTATTATATATTTTAAACAATATTATTCACAAAATATACAGCGTGGTCACGTCGATAACCCTATAAGACTTGTTGATCTATGGAATACCCATATAGGCCCTATATATTATTAATTATTTATTATGTACATAGGTAAAAGGATATAAATATAATATTATGAATGTAAATATTGTGAATTAGTACAAGTTGAAAAGTGGCGTATACATGAATTTTGTACGATGGGGTTGGTGGAGGGGGGTTTAGATCTGTGGAAAAATACCTACTTATTACCTATGAATTTCAAAAGGCGTTTTTATTTTATTTATAATGGCATAAAAAAAAGAACAAGAGGGGATCAGGGATACCTCTTGTATAATGGTACATTTATAATACAATAATACTTTGTACCTACTATATATTTAATTTTATCACGTTTATATAATATTATATAGTTAGTTGTACCTAGGTACAAAGCTATAATACGGCTCACATACAATATAGATCCAAAAGTATCCAATACTCCGATATTTTAATTACACGTAAACTTGAACAATAATTATAAACGCCGTGACCAAAAATAAATACATCCGGTAATTCTTTAATAGATGGGTTGCCTTAGTTAATAGTTACCTATATCACAGATTATAATATAATATTATTATTACTATAGATTTTATAATATTATTTAATGTAATCTGTTCCTATACAATATATTATCATATTTATTATCTTTTATCTAATTTCACGTTAATAGATTCTGAGCGGACCAAAGAAGCTATAGGTATTTACAAGTGATATTTCCGTAATGTTAGGAAAAATATAGATAATGTACCTAAAAGGTAGACACGCTATTATAATATTATAGAAGCACATACATTCATTGATTATACTGCATATGTCAGATAGATGGAGATATTATAGTAATAATAGTAATAATAAATTAAATTTAAATATTTATTGTAGAAGATTGGATTGTAAAGGAAAGTAGGTAGGTATATAATACATATGGATAACTTGTAAATTTAACTTAATACTACCATATTAATTGAACACGTCTTTACTTAATTATATTCATTTATTTATTTAAGAAGATAGGTACCTACCTAATATGCCCACTAGTTCAAAATGTACAATAAAATATATATACTTTTATGTTAAGTTTTAAAATTATAAGGAAAGTATATGAACAAAATTGCATAATTAAATAACTAAGCAGGTATACTACACTTACAAAAATAAAATGTTAACAGTATTAATGTAAAATACAAACGTATCATATACAGTGTAACAAGACCTGAAAAAAATGATGCTACTTAACGTAAGACAAAAATTGTGAGGTTAATAAATAATTTAAAAAATATACTCATTCCAAGAAATCCCCAAAAATAATATTTTGAAAAAAGTTAGGTATTACGTTCTAAATTAATTTACTCGAAAGCATATTTAAAAAAATTCTAAAAATAAACTAACTACC
The DNA here is from genome assembly GCF_019925205.1 of Metopolophium dirhodum. Lineage (NCBI taxonomy): Eukaryota > Metazoa > Arthropoda > Insecta > Hemiptera > Aphididae > Metopolophium > Metopolophium dirhodum. Next base: position 9,636,174 of record NC_083566.1, read on the forward strand.
TAGTTGACTTAGTTAATTGTTTATACCATCAAAATTGCTCTCATAATCAGATTTACAAATTGGCTATTATTTTGAATTATTCCAAAAAAATTTAAATCAAATTTAAAACTTTTTATTTTCAATATTAAGAAATAAAAATAATTTTAGAGCAAGCAACTATAAATTAAATGTAAAAAAAATGTTTAAATATTGATTAGAACAAAATTTATTTAATCTGTCAGGTCTTTCTGTTGCACTCTGTATATTGTCGACTATAGGTACTAGCTGTACTATATGAAGAAAATGAATAATCACACACAGTGACAGTTTGATACAAAAAGGTAATATATTATAATAAGTTAGGTATAATAATAATATATCTATCATTGTCTATATATTTATAATAATACGTACCTAGGTCATACCTTTAAATTTATCAAAATAATTTATTACCCACTGCTAAATTAATATTAATACCTAACTATTTTTATATTTTAGGTGCTTCTAATATGAGTACAATGACGCATCGTTTATTTGTGTGTATAACTTAAATATATTATAGCCGATTATTAACATAATACATTGTAATAGTATATTAGTATATTATACTATATTACATACTTAGTATAATTATATTGTAGTATTGTACTGTTCAACATTTCAAAGTCAAGAAGTATGATAGGTATTATGTTAACCTATAGTCTAAAAATAAAAAAGCACACACTGCAAATGACTCCAGTCTTCAGATTACACTTGCGAATAATACAATATACCTATGCGTCGGCTATCCTTTTAGTAGAAACCATAAATTATATATTATAATATATTGGAGTGGTTGTTTTCCAACGATAGATATTTTAATCATTCGACGACACCTGCAGCATCGGTCGATTCGATTTCCTGCGGTGGCTCAATTTCATCGGACGGAAGAGCTCTTTATAATAATAATATATTATGGTTCGATACCTAGGTATATAATATAGTTTGCGCTCGGACTCAGCGGTTCTGGACCGCTGAACCGCTACAAGTCATCTGATCCGTTCACCAGGATAATTTTCTATGAAATTGTCGTCGAAAATTCGTTGTGGTACATTAGTAAATCGCAGAAAATCGGTTGTGAAATTTTAAATTCCTCTACTAAACTAATTACAGTTTAAACTATTTACTGCGACTCGGCTCTGGTGCAGTAGGGACAGTATAACAGTGTATTTTCGTGAAACTTATTTTGATTTTAATTTCTCTAACCTTTTCTATATACAGACACTATTGCCATTTAAATTCTACTCAGGCGTAACATATAAACGTGAGTGTAAACATACAAGCGCGTACACATACATATATATATATATATAATGTATATTCATAAATTCGCGTATAGATAAAATCGTTCAAAATCGAAATCTTGCCACTACGTACGGACGTACGTGGACAATGCAGGACAATACGCAGCTAAGCTGCTTACAAATACAACTCGTATTATTGTTTATACCTGCCTATGTAATATGTATATATATATATGCCTATATATGAAAACAGTATTACGTTTGTGTGGGTGACTGCTGTATATGTAATATGATGAATGTGTGATACTGTCATCGTTGAATCGTTCCTATTTTATATTATAGGTATTGTCAATTATGTTTAGCATTCGACTCATGAAAGGGAAATTCGGACGTCTTTCGTTGAGTTTACACCAAATTATTGATTCGTTTTCACCAATTGTACGTGTGAGGACCAAATTAAAACGAAAGTGACGGTGTTTTTATTTTTTTTTTCACTCCGAAATTATTTTATAATATAGGTACCTAGAAGGGCACTATATATCTTATATATTTACACAAATGGGGACTGTATATATAATCTTTAATGTGACTAATCAAACTGAGTTCCAAAAACTTTCTTTTCGTTTCAACAAAAACACAATAAATTTAAGTAACAATACAAAATAATTATTTTATTTTTTATTCATATTAAAATATCTATTAATTTTACCGACCAATTTTTTTCCCTATTGTTCTCTTAACTTAAAGAGTATTTTTAATAAACTAGGTACTTATATTATTGTCAATAGGTAGGTAGTTCGTAGTTATGAAGTATTACTTCAGCTGTTTGATCTATTTAATATTGGTACAATGATACAATTGTTCAGGTTATTATTTTATCAAATGTAATTTCACAATAGGTGATTACCAATTAAAAATGAAATCAGCTTCATTTTTTTAAAATTAAATTCATTATTTATCTCCAGTTTTAGAACGTCTATAGAACTTAGTGATGTTGCTGGGACAATCATTTTAAAAGTACCTAGTAAACTCGCATATAACATATAACTCATTAGTTATATTACTATTATTACATAGTAGCTGGTAAGTGGTAACTATGTATAATAAGTAGATGTCTAGAATATGTGATATAATTCAGTAATCGCGATAACGGCTATAATAGAATAATAGATCACACCTATATAGGTACTTTTTTTTTCAGTAGCTACCTATGTCCTATCTATTGGTAGAAGGTTGTTAGTAGGTGCCTACGCCTATACCAATATTTTGTTATCTAATGGGTTTGTCATGACATTATGACATCACTATAATAGGGATATAATATTGGTGTAAAATGACACTGGTTGTTATAGCCTATAAGTAGGTACCAAGGTTAGGTTATCAGCGGAATCTTGGGTGGAAAACTCAAAGTACATTAAAAAGTTAAAAAGGTATGAAAAATAGTTGTACATAAAACAATTTTATCTGCAAAAATTAGTTTAATATCCGTTAATATTTTTTCATTAATTTTCTAACATCATAGTCAAGTTTTAAAATGTAATGTTTAGGATAGGTACGACCTATTGACTATTCATACATAATTTAATGTCGCACGGTCGTCGGTCACCAATTTCACACTTTGTAAATTATAGTATACCTAATTGATAATACAAAAAAGTGAGATACAGCTATATAGGTAGAAGTTGTTATTTTATATTAGAAATTAATGACAAACGGTTTTTGATATTTTAAATATACAGATGGATGAATACATTAAAATGATAGGTATTAGATAATATTATATTATATATATATTTTTTTTTTATTGGTTAAGTATCAACTACATAGGTTATTAGCTTACAGGTGTTAATTTCTACATTAAATAATAATATATTATATTGTAATTATCTACCCATCGTATAATATGTACCTAGGTACCTATGTTGATATTAATATATTAATATATTGTGATTAACATTGTTCAAGTGTTACCGTATGTCTTTGGGCAAAACCGAATGGTCATTATAGCTCCAATTTCTTATTTTATTTCAAATACTTAATAGGTAGTGTAAAATAATTTATAAAAAAAACTTAGGTAAAACTGTCTTTTTTGTAAGGCATATTATTATAAAGTTTAAAATTATAATTTTAATAAATGGAGTTCAAATGTTCAGGCTGTTGAATATTTCAAAATAATCAAATTTGGTTGTTTCTAATAGGTACATTACACGATTATCATTCATTATTTTCGTAGGATGTAGAGTGTACCTACCTATTTTTGAGGACAAAATTAGATTAGCACCAGGTGCCTTAACAGTTTCCTATATTTATTATTTATTCAAATTACGCAGAGATCTATAGTCTATATTTTCTTTTTAATAGATTTACTAAAACTGTTTGCATTTATATCATTTAAAATGTAGTAGGTAGGTACTTCAAAGTTCAAGCTATAATCTAGTAAACTGGAACTAGGTGAGAGGATGTACGTAATAGCCCTTAACTCTTAAGCCTTTATTCTTTTTGTTCCTATACCTAAGTGTGCTCGCCATATGACAATTGAAACTTTAAAAAAGTAACATCTTTGAATAAGTACCTACATGTATCCATAGGCACAAATAGGGGGGCTTAGCCTCCCTCAAGAAACTAATGATTTCACTACTATAATTTAAAAGCATCATAAGAGTATCAAGTATAGACCTGCGAGCTACAGCCCCCCCCCCAAATTTCAAACACTATTTACGCCTAGATATGCATGTATCTATTTCTAGCTAGTGTCTATATAGACATACTATAGTATTATAATAGTAATAGTATAAATGATAACTACTAGCTACTAGGCAATATAAACATTTTAGATTCTGTGCCAATTGAGGTTTGAGGGATAATAATATATACATTTTATAAGTAGGTACAGTTATGTGAGTTAGGTAGTAAGGTATTTTTCATGGGCGTATAAATGTAAAATCAGTGTAACTGTATAAGTAGTGTCTGGCAGTGAGGAATAGCTAGGATTCCTATAATAACCTAGGAAGGTATTATTTTTTAGTACCTATACTTTAACTTATTATAGGTTTAAGAGTGTTTAATGTTTATACATAGTACAAATATATGTTGCTTAACAATACCTAGATAGCTTTATACATTAGACGCATTGTTAAAGGTACCTACCAAATTTGTGTAATAAGTAATAACTAATAATATACGGCTTTATTATTTTGTTCTCCAGAATGTCGTTAAAATGATGACGTTGGCTTTATCGTTGGTTACTCCTTCAGACCGCGGTGGACTACGCACGTCCGTGTTCTTTTGGTTGGCGCTGTTGGGCGTGTGCCAATGTCTGTCCGGGACACCGACCACGGCATCGACCGCCCGCCATTGGAGTTTGGCCGAATTGTCGGTGACGTCTAGTGAGCTGCCTAAACAGATACCGGCGCCGCCTTACCCGGTACAGCAGAGGATCCAATCGACTCCGCACTATGACCAACAGCTCAAATTGCCATCGGGAAACGGTGTAGGTTCGCGGCACCACTACTATCCGTGGACCCGACCGACGGTGTCGATTATTTGAGCAGATAGATTTTATTATTACCCATACTCATCATTATTATTGCTTTTTCAACAATTTCATCGCTACATCGATGACCACCATTTCTAGCGCGGTAACCGGAACTGAACCGAAATTAACCGGTTCCTTACAGATTTATACGTCATATAATATGGATCCAATACAGATTGAACCTACACTTTAACCAGCACCCACAAGACAGTTGGGCTATAACTTATAGGCACAACTAAGATATTTGTTTTTTTTTTTGGGGGGGGGGGGCTAGAATTGTATCAGCAGCACAGACTCTGACAATTTATATTTTAAACTAAAATATGATTAAAAAACTGCGGGGTTACAGATAAAACTGGGGTGCTAAGCCCCCCTCATTGCGCCTATAAGCTGGGCCCTAAACCGATCCACTCCCTTCAACTAAAAGTAATCCAAACTTTTAATATGTCTATTGTCAGTTTTAAAAGTAAACGAAGCGAGAATAACCAATCCGAAATCGGAGCAGATCTGCAAATCAAATTATATAAAAGGTTCCAGTTCCTGAATTACTTACCTACTAAAGACGGTTTAACAATTTTAAACCAATAATTATATTGTTATTCCTATTTGGCATTTTAACTGTTATTAACTGATAAATTATTACCTATACTTATATTGTAAACGAAATATACATAAATAAGACATGTTGCGGTTACCAAAGTTACCTGGCTTAACCACATGCACCTATATTATGTTACCTTCATGTTATCTATTTTTTTTTCTTAAGTTTATACCCCCACTTATTTTATGTGTTATTTATTTATTTTTATATTTAAAAAGTAATCAGATAATTTTAGATTTGAAATTATTACACAAATATACAACATTGACCATATAATTTATATAGGGACCATTATAATATATAATTTAAAACATACTTTTATATGCCTAAAAGTATATTCAAATTTTAAGTATCTTTAATTACAACAGAATATAAGCAACAATTGTATTTTATTTAAATATTGCAATAAACATAATTATATGTGTCTATGTTACTTAAGTTATTGTTGATACATTTAATAATGTACATTAATAGATTTAAGGCCATAAAAACTCTTGTTAAGTATCAACCAAAAAAGGAATCCAAGAAAACATTAATTTTATAAGCCAAAAAATGGAAATCAAACTTTAAAAAAATTGGACGCCAACATGCCGCAAAATGTATGAAATGCTTTAGCTCCAATTTATTTGTATGGTTGTAAACAATTTTTAACAACGTATTGTTATTGTTTACAGTGAATATCTCAAAACTATTTCTAAACTAAATAAAAACCGGTGAACTCACATTGCTGTATAGTATAATTATAATATGTTCACCTTTAGGTACTAAATTAATGTTTCAAATTGATGATAAATAATTGCATACAAAAAAGGGTTCACAAGATGGAAAAAAATCAAAAATTTAAAATGTCTCTACATTTCAAGTACCAGGTAGGTACCTATTTAAGAATTACAACAAATTTAACAAAATTAATTTGTTTTAAAAATCCCGTTTTTCCTAATTTATTTTTAGTTTTTCTCAATTGTTAAGAAAAGTACTAGATATTTTTTACTCATTTGGACCCTCCCCCACCATAATACCAACTAGATTCAATTTGATACCAAAAATAATATTGAATTGGAAAATTGAAGCATTTTCATTGCTCTAATACATGGTCAAACAACAAAAAACAATAGGTACATAATTTTAACATCAAGACATTCATCATCTCCGCACGACTCCCGCTCATCTAAACTATACAATTGCCAAGAATAATTAAATTAAACAAATATAGTAATATATTACATGAAAATGATATTAATTTATAGCTAAACTAGGGGGGGGGGGAAGTAAAAAGTTATACGGACCACCACCCCTATTTACAAAATTTTGCTGCATATGTATACATTAATAGCTTAGGAGTTAAGAATATAATTCATAAATAATCTGTTGGGGTACCTACGGACCTCCACGACCCCACCCACCAAAAAAAGGGGGTGGTCGCCCCTCTTAGGTTATAGGTTCGACGCCACTGGCTAAACCAAAAAAATTAAATAAATATAAATATTATATATATTTTTTTATTATTATTCTTATTAAGATATGCACAATATTTACTATTTACCACGATAAGTGTATGTGGTGACAGAACAAAAATAGATGAAAATAGGAATAAGAAGGCACCCATTAGTGGCACTTGACTAGGAAGTATTATATTAAATTATAATTTCTATAATAATACAATATTTAATTTTAAGTAATTTAATAACTGATAGTATAATTTGTGGGATAACTGAGATGAAATATTGTATACTTATTTACATAGTGAGTACATTTGAAAACAATTTGGTCTGTTATGTATGTTGTTCTGGTTGGTTTCAATTAAGACAGATAACAATTTGGCAAATGATTGCATTCCATATAAAAATTCTAAAATAACAATAATGTGGTTAGTCATTCGATACATATAAATATTAAATATGCATAAGCTATAAATATTACTTGGTCCATTAGACATTCATTATAGATGTTATATATAATTGTGATAATAATACATTTATACCAGTCTGCCACCTTGTCCCTTTTCAATTATATATTCTAAAAAATAAAGGCTAATAATAGTAAAGGATTTGAACATAATCTATATTAATGAATTTACTTACAATACTTACTTATTTTACCATCCATTTTAAGTTTCATATTTTATTATTTATCGTTAATTTCTTCGTTAATTTTTTCAGTGATCCCTTCTATGCCTAATGAAGTATTGTGCACAATTAAAATTTTATTTCTCGATCTTGAACCCTAGAATGCAAAAATTTTGAATAATTAATAATAATGTTAAAATTGTTTTAACTATTACAATTTTTATTTGAAGGTTAAATAGCTATTGTTTATACATAATATATAAATAATTATAACTGTAAAAATATTTATCTATAATCCTATAGCTTATATAAGTGGTAATATTAATTTGTTTTAACATTTAATAGTTAATTTTGTTTATGCTAAAATGGTAAAATTAAATATCTATTAATGTAGGACAATTCCCCATATAGGTAGTACATTTTTTAGTGTAAACATTTTCCTCAATAGTGCTTTTTATTGTATCAAATAGACAATGGAAAAAATATTTTTTATTATTATAATACTAACAATAGACATTAAAATATACATTTATAATTATATTTGGAAATTTAATGTTGTATTTTATAACACATTAACGCTTAATAACTAATAAGACATTAGACAAAAAAAAATTAATTTCATTGTCAAGTTTTAAAAAAAAAATATGAAGGGAAATGTCCTATTTAACTGAAAAGGGGGAATAGTCCTTTTACCTATTATAGCTATATGGGTACCATTTACATAAACAAATGTTCAAAGAATCAAACAAAAAGTATAAACAAAAGAAATAAACTTACTCGATCTAAACTTAAATCGCTTTTTCTCAAACCCAATACCTTCGAAAGATATTTTATTAATTCTGCATTAGCTTCACCATCAGTCGGAGGTGCATTTATCTGAACACCAATGCCATCAGAACTTATATCTTTATAAAAAACAATACAAATTAAAAAATGTAATAATATACAATATTTTAACATTTCAAAATATGTATTCATAATTTCACCCACTTATTAGTTGGAAGCTTTTAGTATTTGTTTTGAGCTTACCAATAGACGCTAAATTATTTTGTACTAATAGAGCAAAATTACCATTATTTTGTTAAAAAATAATTCTCTGTAATAATTATTATTTTTGCTCTAAGGGCTATAAATATTTGTTAATATTGTAGTAAATGCATGAAGTACCTGTTATGTTATTATTTTTAGCACCAGGTTTGGCGTTTATTTTAATAACAACATCACCCGATTTGTCTACTGTTATAGGTCCAGTCTGAACAGTCTCTAGTTTTCCTTGAACCTGTTTTGTGTTTTTTTTAGGCATAATTTTTATTATTTTTGTAGGAAATAAAGTAGCATTAAAAAATCTCATTTACACGGTGTAAATAATTTTACTAAAAAACGTGAATGTTATACTTTGATTTTGAATTTTTGATACAACTTTAACGTCTTTGTTCAAGTCGTTCATCACTCGTTAGCAAAAAGAAAAAATTAAATCATTTTAAATTTATATTTAAATGAATGTGTTTTTTAATAAACTTGTTTAATCAAATTTTAGTGATAAGAATACATAGAATCATAGACATAGAACAACTACAACCACCTACAACCATAGACCTATAAAAAAAAATAGATAGCCGTCTCTTTCTTATCATTTCTATATTATCATCGAAGTCTGCCGCCATTTCTAGTTCTTTGTTGTACTTTCTTCTCGACTTCTCCAATCTCCATAGAGACCCACGATTTAAGATATATCGTGATGAGACCATGGTCCATCGTCCTTAACCCATGTTCCTTCTTCATCATATCATTGGACCAGTCCACATATTGCCCTCCAAATTTTGTTCTCAAAGGTTCTAAGTTTTCTTTCAGTAGTATATTGTTCTATGGTAGTACTATAGTGGTAGTCCATGCCTCGCACCCATATGGCATATGGGAGTGTAGGCCTTATTAATGTCGTGTAAAGTCTTGCTTTGGTCTTTTTGGAAAATACTTTGGATTTCATGAACTTAGCGCAAAGGATGCTCTTTTAGCTTTAATGGTCCGTAAACCTATCTCCTTAGCCCAGTCATTGTTTGTAGTTTGTACTGAGTACTGCGCCTAGGTATCGAAATTCATTGACTTTTTCAAAAGCTAAGGCCATATATTAATGCAGACTCCCTTGTCTAGTAGTTCCATTATTTTGGTTTTTATTTAATTTTTCTAATTTTTATGATTAGTCATGATGTGGCTTGGGAAAGGGCACTCAGAGAAAACCTTGGTTCAAATAGGGTGGCCCGAGCCAAAACAGTTTGGGAACCCCTGCCATAGGGCATAGACCTTAATATTATTATAGTTTGTACTAGTAGTGTAAGGTCTATGAATATTGAATAATACAATAATGTTTTTTAGTTACTTGTTTTAATACTCAGTAGAATTGTATAAAACCCGGGCTAAATATAATAAAAATGTCAACATTAAACATCATGAGATGAGGTAGCAAATAGCATTTGCCAATCCACCAATTTTATTATTTTATCCACCAACATTTTCCAGGTTCCATGTAATTTAACCAATAATATTATTCAAGATGATTGCTACAATGTTACCCCGTGATTTTCCTCCAAATGTCACTGCTGCCAAAAATGTTATGCCATAGTATATAGACTAAATAGGTCCACGAAGACCTATGTAATAGTAGATACCAACTAAATACTGGCCAAACTATAATAATATAAGGTCTATGCCCTATGGCTGGAGTTCCCAAACTGTTTTGGCTCGCGGCACCCTATTTGAACCAAGGTTTTCTCAGAGTGTCCTTTCCCAAGCCACATCATGACTAATCATAAAAATTAGAAAAATTAAATAAAAACCAGTAAATAAATTGTAATGGGTAATACAAAAATATTTATTTAATTTAAATTATATATTTTTATTAAAAATTTTAAATACCAAAATAATGGAACTACTAGACAAGGGAGTCAGCATTAATATATGGCCTTAGCTTTTGAAAAAGTCAATGAATTTCGATACCTAGGCGCAGTACTGAGTACAAACTACAAACAATGACTGGGCTACACGCGTGTATTAGACAAAAACAGAAAATCACGGTATCGAATCCCCTTAAATGTAATACATTTTTATTCGTCATTAGTTTATTATCTCAACTTCACTGATCTACAATTTTATGCATCCTACCATCCTGAATAGGGGACCCACCCACTGATTTTGATAAAGGCACAATAATTTTTATATCTTGTTCATTGGCGCAAATAGGGGCGGTTTGGGGGGACTTAGTCCCCCCAGTTCAAAATCTAGTAATTAGTACTAATTTTTATATTCTGTGGTACTAAGCAATATGTCCTATGGGTAGGGGGGCTTGAGTCTCCCCAAAAAATTTAGTCAATTGGCGCCTATGATCCTGTTATAGTGTTATGTTTATTTAAATATGAAAAAGCAAATTTTGCTTATTAAAAAAAAGTGTATTCAAAAACAATATTTTATATAACTCTTAAAAAAAAATGAATTACATGAACACATTCATTGTATTGTTAAATGTAATCTTAATACTTTGGTACATCAAATGAATACATATGTCTATATTTTAATAATAGTTGTCTTTTCATTTGTAAAGATTGACGGAGATCATCCATAGCTTTTAACTGCTGCTCACTGTTGTATTGGACTCCAGGTAATTTTCGAATCTAAACAATTGAAAAAACGAATGTCTTTATGTTGTACAAAAATAAGGTTTAAGCCATTTTTTAATAACATATATTAGATTTAAGATTTTAAAAAAACGTAAAATAAATGGCATTCTTATAGATCTTACATATAATAGATTTTTGGAGTACAGTTCCATGAGATATATTAACATTTGCTGTACGTCATAATCAGTGATGTAGTTCTAAAAAAGTTTATGGGTATACACTTTTAATCATTGTAGAAAATAACGGGAGGGGGGGGGGGCTACGCCTAACCTGCATACCAGAATTTTTGTTAAGGGTACACGCATACATATAAAATTAGGAGGTGGGTAAACGCCATGTACTCGCGGAACTCTCCACTATACCACTGGTTAAATCTCATAAGTTCTATCCTATTTGCCTAAGTTTTTTATTCAATTGTAATGAACACAGCTTGGGCATTTTAGTCACGTTCAGGATAAATTTTAATAATTACTGTTGCACTTATATATTTTTGTACAGTGTCTATTTTAGATTCAACAAAATATTTTGTAGTTAGAAACATGTTGTAAAATTAAATAAATACTCTTACATCACTTCGCGCTTGATCAATCTTTTTTTGTAAATCTTGTATTTTTTGTGATATTTCTTGGGCTGATTTCTGAGGTTCGTGATTTTCTCTTTCACCGCTACAAACAAAATAGATGATAGTTGACAACTTTGAAGAAATATTTGACGAATTATTTTACCTTTTTATAATATCGTGAATTAATGGTAAAAAATCTGTATCCACATCGTTCACGGTAATAGTGTTTTCCATATTTAATGTTTTTTAACTTATAATAACTAAACAATACCTACTTAAAATAAAATAGTGAATAAGTACGAAGTAGAAAGTTGTTAGGTACTACAACTGTATTATAGTAGACTTATAGTAGACAGACGATAGTACTTACAGTTATAGATCCTAACAATAATAATCAATGTTAGTTCTCCACCTAACACGTTAATAGTTAATAATATTATACAATAATGATAATTGATAAATGTAAAATGTAAAATGTAAGTATAAAAATATAAAAATAATATAAATGAAGCTATACAGTTTAAAAATCGTGTATGTTGTTCAAAATATTATTTATTTTTTATTGAATGATGATAACACTAATCTGTTGTATTTTATCATTACTATTATATTATCTATACATGCGGCATGAACTAAAGATAGGTTAGCTGATACACACAACATGAACAAAATGTAACAACTTTTCTGTCAACTCTCAACAGTCTACTAATAAGTAACTCATCGATCATCCATTACTCAGTAGTAAGTAATGACAAATACGTTTGTTGTCTGCCTCTGCTAAATTGCAACAATAATTTAATACTTCGATACATTATAATATACAAAAGTTGTAGTCCATCGTAACTTTTTGGACGAATACGTACTTACTTACTTGTGAGGATTATAATATATTATAATATTGTTGTATATTGTTCGATAATATTATATAAAGGATTCATTTTTTAGAACTGTAATTGCAATTAAAAAAAACATCAGTTATTGAGTGATTTTGAACAGTAGGTATGTCTGCATTTGAGTACTACGCCAAGAAGAGCATTACTGAGGACAATGTGAACCGTAAACGTAAAAACAAGAAGAAATTAAAAAAAACTCCAGTTAAAATTACTAAGACCGAAAGTGGTGATGAGAATCCAAAAAAAACCAAGATCCATGTTTTGAATAATATTTATAACCTTAACTTAAAAGATTCTTCCAAAACTGGGCAAAAATTGTTGGAATGGCTAATACATCCTAACAGTATTGACGATTTTATGAGGTAAGTGATGTGTACGTAATTTCATGTATATAATATGTATATTATATGTATATCATAATATATCCATGTGTAATAATAATAATAATATATCCTCTTATTTGTGTTAATATTTTATGATACTTAGCTAATGTAAAATTTATATAATACCTAACTATTTTTTGGTTTCACTGACAATTGGATTTTTAAGAATCGTATTATTTGATCTAATAACTGAATTAAAATGTATTTTTTCTCAGGGATCATTGGGAAAAAACCATCCTGCATGTGCCAAGAAACAGTTCTAATTACTTTTCACAATTGTTCTCTCTTACTGAACTTGATACCATTCTTCGTGAAAATAACCTTCAATATGGGACAAATGTAGATATTACATCTTATACAGACAATGTACGTGAAACACATAATCCAGTTGGCCGAGCTCATCCTCATGTTGTTTGGGATTATTACAACAACGGATGTAGTGTCCGGTTACTGAACCCTCAGCTATTCGCTCCAGAAATTTATAAATTCATGACTAATCTACAAGAATATTTTGGCTCATTAGTCGGTTGTAATGTTTACCTTACACCACCATTTTCTCAAGGTTTTGCTCCTCACTATGATGATATTGAAGCATTTGTTGTGCAAGTAGATGGTGAAAAACATTGGAGGGTTTATAAACCAAGGTAAATGATCTTAGACATTCATAGTTGATTATAATTTGTTTCATACTTTTTTATTTTTAGGAGTGAGTTTGAAACCCTGCCAAGGACTTCAAGCCGAAACTTTCATCAAAATGAAATAGGAGAACCAATTCTTGATGTAATATTAAGACCTGGAGATTTTTTGTACATGCCTAGAGGATACATTCATCAAGCTGATACTTTATTTACAGAAACACATTCTTTACATTTAACATTTTCATCATATCAACAAAATTCTATGTATGATTTTCTTCAAGTGGTAAGAAGTTGTAATTATTTACTACCTATTACTTACCTTTTTTTTTTTAATAATATTGTTTCTTCTAATTTATAAATAATACATTTTTTGATATTAATATGATTGGAGTTTATCTTTTGAAATTTACGTGGATTTGAGTTTTTGATTTTCAATTTTCAATTTAAACTTATCAACTTATACAAATTAAATTAAAGGAAATTATTTATTTTTATTTTGTTCATAATCTTACAAATTACAATTGATATCTTTTGGGGGCTCTATGTTTTTGTATTTTTTTTAAAGTAATTATTTAGAATTTGTTAAAACTAATTACATTTATTTTGTATCTTTTTTTCATATTTACAATTTTTAATAAATAAATATTGTCTAATATTAGGTACTTATTTTTTTAGAAAAATTAATAAACTGTTATTTTTAGGTAGTTAATAATTCTTTAAACAATGCTGTGAAGAATGATATATCCTATAGATCTGGATTGCCTGTTGGATACCAACATTTTGGAGGATTATGTGAATCAGAAAAATCACTTCCCCGTACTGTTCAAAGACAACAATTTGAAAATCAAATCAACCAACTTATAAGAAACTTAAAAAATCACTTAGACCTTGATCATGCTATTGACATGTTTTCATTGAAAAATTATTACACAAATTCATTGCCACCGTCAATATGCAATGGTAATTTACTTATTATTTTAAGTTGAGAAGGGCTTATTGATAATGTGAATCATATTAACTATATTTCTAGTCAAATAAAATTACAGTGTAACCCAATCTATTCACCTAAATAATTGGGTTGCAATGAAACTATAAAATAAAATAATTTTTGTATGCCATTAAAAAGCTAATTAAATATAATCAAACAAAACCTTATTTTGTACATTACATACAAATAGACACAACTATGACACAATACATTCTAAATCTTCCAACATTTTCACTTATTGTTTTGTGTTATACCTAAGTCATATTTAAATCAAACATATTATGTTTATAGTTGAAATGCTACGGACAGTTGCTAATGGTACAAGGATGTTACCTGATGGAAAAACCACAGGAGAAGAGGTAAACCTTGAAATTGCTGAAGTTAAACTTATTCGTAAAAATTGCTTTAGGTAAGACACATACTATACAAAATATTTCAAATCTATTGGTTATATTAAAAATGTTTTTTAATTTTTATATTATTGTATTAGAGACTTAGTTTCTATTTTTTTTTTTTTTAAATAATAATTTATTGGCGTGAATGTATTACGTTTAATATATTATTAATATTGATTTAAACATTTATTTTTCATTGTGATGAAAGTCATAAAAATGCTTGGATATTTTATTTAACATTTGATTATGAAAAGTATCTAATAATCTTTTAGCTTATTGTGTTCACATGTGCTATTTATTGTAATATATAATAATAAAACGTTACTATTGTAGACTGGTTGAAGAAAGCATGTTGGATGAAGAAACTGATCAAATGACAAACGAGTTGAGATTATATTATAACCTTGATAATTCTAAACAATTACATGGTAACGATTGTCAATTTGTTGTCATACCAGATGAAATGGGATTATTTGTAAAGAAACTGTTTAATATGTATCCATCTTTTATAAAAGTATCTGACTTATGCGATGACAACGAACAGGTAAATATTAATTAAGTTGCAAAAAATAAAAATTATATACATGAGTGATAGTTATTTGTTTGTTTTCATATTATTAGTTATATTAATATTGATGATGCTTCTTACAAAATTAAATATGATTTTTTTACAATTATTTTAACTAATAATAAGTTAAAGTTATGCTATTTTCTTAGTTTTTTTTTTAAATTGAAAGATTTTATTTTAACAATACATTATTCATGGTTGAGTATGACACAGTAGTTCTATTTATTATATCATCAATAGTATTTATTGAAATAATATTATGTTTTAAACATAGATAGAACATTACATCTTATCCGTGAAGAATGAATCTATACGAATTGAGGCCAAAAAGTATACCTTTATCAATTATCAATTATCTATGTAGATAATCATGCGTATAAAAATGTAAACAAACAGTTTAAATTGCTCATCTATGTTGGACCGCATTATTAATAATGAATACGTTATGTCCTATCTATGTCTTCATTATCTATGGTTTTAAAATACAATTTATACTTTATAGAGCAATTTACTAATATCACTTTTCTTCTGATTTAGACATTTTATTTTTTGGTACATATTTAGTATGTTCAATTTTTACTGGTTCAATTTAAGTACAGACCGAATTGTATAACTCAGATTTTTTTTATATTTTTATGTTATATACATTGTTTATCCTAATATTAAATTTACTTGGAAACAAAGAAATAACCCAACTACAATAATCATTAGGGGTTTGACCAAACTATTTTGTATAAATGTATCATGTCCTGGAATTAATCAATATTAATCAGTAATAGTCTAAAATTTGAATAATTACCAGCAGTATTTTGTAAAACTTAGGTTTTAACATTATTTGTACTTATACCATAACATATAATATAATATATTATAATAGTAATATAAAATACAAACATAACAAATTGTGACTTATCAAAAACTAATACCTAGATCATATAATTATATATGATCTAAGGACTAATATAATAAACTAGTTAAGTGTTATACATTAAATTTAAATTGTATAATTTTTTTTTAATGTAAATACAAAAAAAAAACAAATTGTTTAATAATAATTATTTTTTTAAACGGATATAACACTTATGTATACAAATATGTTTCAGGTTATGCAGCTTGTGAATGATTTATGGGAACGAGGATTGTTAATTACTTCAAAAAATATTACGACAATGTCTAATTAGTAATTGAAAGAAACATAACGTGTATATTAAAATTTATGTTAGAAATAATACTTAACTTACAATAAACAATACATTTTAAGAAAGTAATATATTATAATATTTTATGCATTTTGTAAATGCTTGTTCTTGGCAATCACATATTCAGTGTAGCTGAGAAATCCATCATAGTTTGTATCATCATCATACAGTATTTGATCAACTAAATCTAAAAAAAAGTTTTAGTATGTTTTATTTGTGACTAAATAAATACTTTACCTGTATAATTTTCTAAATTTGATATTTTTGTTTCCGTATCCCCATAATTTTCCATGTTATGAGCAAATGCAGACATTAGTTCTAATCCATCAAGCATTGTGTTTTTATCATAGTCATGAGCACTATATAATTAGTAAATTGATTAATTAATTCTATACAAAATATTATTTTTTATTTGTGTATGTTACCCACATGAAATATCTAAATTCTAATTCTTCATCTGTTAAATTACTATCGTCTATGTCTGGAAGTCCAAGATCCTCTTCAATGTGTCTGTTTAATTTTTAAAACCATTTATTTTTGTTACAATTGTAGACAATGCTCGTATAGGAAAAAATACAAAAGGTTGGTCAAGATTTTTAACATCTTAATTTGTAGGTATATTTTCATTAAATTGCCTTATACATGTTTATGACTAGATCGCGGATTTATATGCATTAAAAACCAACCAAATATGCGCAAAAAAATCATAAATATGTATAAATATATGCACAAAAAACAAAAATATGCATAATAAAATTATCAAAAAAATTATCGAACCCTACTATAAATACTTATCTACTTTTGTTTTTTTTTTGTACGTAGTTTTAATCTATAAGAAAAAAATACGAATCAATTTATATCAACAATGTATCCTAAAACAAATTTTAGTCTTTAAAATCTTTATCTTATGTATTTTATTACCCCGATTATTGATCTAATGTCATATTTGGGAAAACCGTTTATACCTACAAGTATACCTATTAATATATTTTAATATTAATCGAAACTATAAAAATATGATATTTTTTTCTTATAATATTATAATACTATATATTTTAAAAATGTCTAAAAAAAACATCGAAATATGCACTAAAAGATCAAATATGCTATTTAAATTGTAAAATAAGCCCTTAAAATAGAAAAATGTCAAAATATGCGCTAAAAGGTTTCATTTTTTAAATCGTCATGTCATAAAACAAATTGTGTGCTCACTTAGCATATCATACGATCAATCAGAATAAATATGCAAATGCATACAAATCCGCGCTCTACTTATTATGTAGGTACAAGCATAGACTTATAATTCTATTGTAAGTCTATGGGTACAAGTCACAGATATATAAAAATACTAGACTGCCCGACTTGGAAATTACTTCGAAGCCGAAAAAATGGCCGATATTCTCTTATCTTAGAGGTGAATATTTACATTTTTATAACATTTATAAAGATATTATTAACTTCGAAATTATTCAACAGTTATGTAAAATATGTAATAAGTATCTATTCAATTTATCATGTGAATCATATGTAGTTAACTATGTGAATATTACATACCTATTTTATAAAGATTTGTTTAAATAAATCTATTAGATAAGAGAATTTTGGCCATTTATAAATATTGTTTAATAATTTAATTAGTTATTATTACATTGAATATTGCTGTAATGAGATTTTCTTTCAAATTTCGAAAACTAACCTAACACGAATGACCCGTGAATCGTGATTAGTACGAAGAATGGATTTATATTGACTAAAACTTGTTTACTAGGTAATGACAAAAATAAATAATGTAAAGGCATAATAGACCTATAAACTAATGGACAGCGCATTTCACTCCGTCCTGTCATCAATGCACGGGAATCATATAAGAGAAAGAAAGAAGAAAAACGAAGAAAGAAAGAACATAAAGGGGATAATCATAGACGTATGAAACTAATACTGTATTTCCTCCACGTTCTCTTTTCTCTTTTACTCTATAATCTATATCGTACCCCTGACCTATCTCTCTAAGCGCTGTCCATTAGTTATAAGGTCTATGTGTAAAGGTAATCATATCGGTCGTCTGACCAAGATAAGATTTGATGGTAAATTTACGATAATTCGACAAATAACTCAATACTTATAGACGTTCATTAAATAAATACCATTTTAAATTCACAAGATTTTCAAAAATGTGATTATGCAATTATATGCATTATGTTCAAAATATGCAAAAAAAAAAGTTATTCTATTTAGTCAAAAATAACCCAAACCTTGGACATATCTACAACCAATCAATTATTTGGACTCAAGGAAAAAAACATGCAGATGCATAGAAATCCTAGGCCTATAAATAACTAGAGCGCGGATTTGTATGCATTTGCATATTTATTCTGGTTGATCGTATGATATGCTAAGTGAGCACACAATTTGTTTCATGGCATGACGATTTAAAAAATGAAACTTTTTAGCGCATATTTTGACATTTTTTTATTTTAAGGGCTTATTTTACAATTTTAATAGCATATTTCATCTTTTAGTGCATATTTCGATGTTTTTTTTTAGACATTTTTTAAATATATAGTATTGTAGTATTATAGTATTATAGGTAATAAAAGAAAAAATATCATATTTATATAGTTTCGATTAATATCATATTTTTATTGTTTTGATTAATATCAAAATATATTAATAGGTATACTCGTAGGTATAAACGGTTTTCCCAATTATGACCTTGGATCAATAATCGGGGTAATAAAATACATAATAAGATATAGATTTTAAAGATTAAAATTTGTTTTAGGATACATTGTTGATATCAATTGATTTCTATTTTTTTCTTATAGATGAAACTACTTACAAAAAAAAAAAAAAAGTAGATAAGTATTTATAGTAGGGTTCGATAATTTTTTTGCTAATTTTATTATGCATATTTATGGTTTTTTAGCGCATATTTGGTTGGTTTTTAATGCATATAAATCCGCGCTCTACTAATAAGTAATAACCTCAATACCAAATCGTAAGTTGTTTTCAATTCACTTTTTATACATTATTTTAAACTGAATTTTGTTTGAGGTAGCTTAAAACAATCAACTCTTAATTAGATTGCTGCTATTTTAATACTATTTATAGTGATTTTTTTGTCATCTTTTTTTGTGTTTATTTTGATTGGGGTCTGTTTGAGTGCTGTCTGGTACTCTAATAGTAACATATTTTATTTTACATTGTTCGTTTTTTTTAAATTACTAAAATAATAAAATTTTTTTTGTGAAAATGTTTGTTAATTTCATTAAATATCTATGTTTAACAAAAAATATTTCAAATTTGTTTGATCATAATTCGTGTATTTTTTTATTTATACAATTTAAAAGTATATACGTGGTCTGATGGTGTACTGACCTATGTTATAAATGTAGACTTTGATCGTTGGTAGTTAAGGCCGTTGGTACTAGGTAATTATTTTTAATATAATATTATTGAATAAAAAATATCAAAGGATGCAACCTCTTTTCAATGAATCAAAAAAAATAATCAAAGGTATTTGTTATTTAAAATCTTGTGTGCCAGTAAATACAAATCAGTTGGAAAAATAATAAATTGTATGTAAGTATATACTTATATGGCTTTGTTTCTTGTTGTACGCCTGTATCTTTCTATAATATGTATTATACAATTATAATTTATAATATAAAGATAAGGTAATTATATTATAATATAAGATACCTACCTACGACCTACCGTATATCTGAATAAAAAATTGAATATGCGCACACATTTCATAAATATGCAAAGAATATGTATAACAAAATGGATATTAAAAAAAAGTTAAAATTCTTTGATACTGTTCAAGTTTTTAAAGATTTAGGCTCAGATTTAGGTAGAATAGTTTA
This sequence comes from Metopolophium dirhodum, assembly GCF_019925205.1. NCBI lineage: Eukaryota > Metazoa > Arthropoda > Insecta > Hemiptera > Aphididae > Metopolophium > Metopolophium dirhodum. The sequence continues at coordinate 9,656,801 of NC_083566.1, forward strand.
TAAAGTGTTTTAAATTATTGTTATTAATTTATTGATTATTATGAAAAATAGAAATTTAATAATACCTACCTAGGTACCTAATAGTAAATTATATAATATTTAGTATTGATATTCAAACATTTATAAATTTATCCAGCCAATATTTCGATTAGCTTAAGCTCAAAATAGGTTAATATAGCTAGTTATAATAAAAATTTTTTATGTACCTACCTACTTAGTAGTTAGTACTTACGGTCTACCGTCTATGGGCTACGAGTCTACGACCTACCTACCTAATCAATCATTGAGCCAAATTTAAATTATTTTATATTTATTTAATGTTTATAATATGCTATTTTTATGCAATTATTTAAAAATGTGTAACTTATATAGGTATATTTTTATTTCAAATATGCAAAATAAAAATAAACTATAGGTATAGAATCTATGTTGACATAAATATATAATCAGAATTTATTATTCTAAGTTATTGGTTATTAAATTACCTATAGATAAGTACCTACCTACCAATTTATAGAATACTAAAGAATATGAATTTACATACAAATTTGGGCCTTGACTTATTATGACTTTATAAATAAGCATGCCAAACATTTTTAAAGAATTGGACAAAACTAAATATAACTACGCAAAATTAGAAACACCAAACAGTTTAAAAAAGGCTAACATCAAAATTTGAAACTATACCTAATCGAAATTGAAAAAAATTGTAGGTACCTAATAGGTATCAAGACTAACATTATAATAAAATATCAAACAATCAAAATAAGACTATATATTCAAAAAATTAAGAATAGGTTTATAACTTTATAAGGGTTTTAATTAATACAATAGGTAATACATAATATATAAGAACTTTGTGTAATGTCCATCAAATGTGTACCTAACGTGAAATTTGAATGACAAGGGTCCTTAAACAAAGGCCTACTAAGGTACATCGTATATCATATAACTTACTATATAAGTGTTATGAATTATGATTGTGGAAAATGAAAGGCGGATCGCGCAATCGTTACACAACATGAATCACCTATTGTAATAATAATAATAATAATAATTATTATTGTTATTATTATTATTATTGTGTATCTTATTATTATATCTATCATATTGTGTCGCCTATATTGTAATACGTATTTTACACTCGTAGTCACTGACCTCTTGTCGTGCAGTATCGGTTTGTCTTGAGTGAACTTCGTGTCGCCCATGGGCTTGGGGTGTTGGTGCTCGCGGTGGTGGCTTTCGATTCTCGGTTCGCCAGACACGGCGGCCCTCGGATGGTGCGGACCCCGTTGGAACCCGACGGCGATGCCCAGCAGCAACAGTTCGGCCAGCACCGCTCCTCTCATGTTATATATTATAATAAAATGTATAGTGCGAGTTTATCCCTTCGCCCCCGGCTCCACCGACTCCTCGTCCTCGTCGTCCTCGTCGTCTATAGTCTATATCTCCTCTTCCTGTGTGCATACGACGGGGCATTTTTTTTTTTTTATTTCTATTTTATTTCATTTCATTATCCGCTTAACGGAATAATGTTTTCGCGCGCGACAGATGCGCTGCAGCTCGGTCTTGCCCACCGCGCCCCGCACGTACGCGAGCCACCGATCTGCAAATTCGATTTACTCGGCAAGCGCACCACGGTTATTTCACGGCCGACGTGAACCCAGCGTGGTCCGATCACCACTCGTCTCCAGTGGCGTCGACGACGACAACGTTAAATCCAATAATCGGCGGGGGCCTATGTCCTGCCTGCACTTTGAGGAAAAAACCCTTTTACCCTCCCCACCATCACTCCAACACTATACTATGCCCACCACTCTACCACTCTTTCCGCGAATTGGGTTTATTACTATTATAATATAATATTGATCTGTATTCTTGCGGTGCGGCGTATATATTATGTAAATGTTGACGTGTTGCCTATATTATATATTATTATGATCTAGATTCAAGGTAATACGAGCGTAACAGAAAGAACCGACGACTCTATGTAAGTCTGTATTTAATAATATTATGTTTAACTCGCTTTTGTTATCAGTATATTTTTTAGTGCAATATAGGTATAATATTATAATGTTATACTATTAAGTATTTAACAGAAAAAATAAAGTTTTTTTTAAATATCGTATACAACAATGACACAAATGGGTTATTATTTAAGGGTGGTCAAACTCAACCGGGGTCCATGAATAACGACGGATTACTCTACCTATACGGCTATAAAGGATGATAAACCAAACATGTTCTTTCCCATTTTTCTTAAATAATGAGTTCATATAGAGTATTGATGTTAAATTCTGATTTTTGGAATTTTTAAGTCTGGACCATATTTCCAATTATAATTAAATGATGTCATGTGGCGCTTCAAATTTAGTTTTTGCAAATGAAAACCAATCTTTTTTATTGTAAATTATCTAGTAGATGATTCTCTTGAAAATATAGACACATCTAAATCAAAATTTGAACGAGTTTGTGAGTTATTAATATTTTTATACTAATAAAGATAGTCCTTGTTGATACATCAACATTTTAAAAATAGTCATCTAGCTAACAATTTACAGGGAATAACTGAACAAGGATGATATTAATTTGAAGAAAAAAAGGTGGGTAAGTGGATGTCGCTCTTCAGTAGGTTATATAAAATTTTGAATTCTATGATATAATATCAATGTATACCTATACGAAAAACGATTCTGAGTGGAGACGGGTTGTCAGTGTGGATATTTGTAAATATATAATATTTATATCGTTATTACTTATTATTTATACGGTAGCCGGTAAATTGAATTGATAATACAAAATTACAACAAAATAACTAAAATCGTTATTTTTGGTTATTTAATATGTAAAGTCGACCAAATTTGAACATAAAATAACTATAAAAAACTGTGTATTTATATTTTTGAGATTTTTTGGTTACAGAATAGGTAACCTACTTACGCGAAACCTTGTTTTAAATTTTCAATCCTTAGCTATAAAAGTTGAACATTTTATACATTTTTAACTAAAAAATAATTATTACATTTTAAAATCTTATATTTAAAAAAAAAAAATTCGTGATTTTTACGCTTTTTGTCAAAATTTGAACTTTATATGCTTATAAAAAAAATTGTGACTGGATTTTTAATATTTTTCAAATTTCATTGTAACAATATATTAAGAGCCTTGTATTACATTTTCAAGCTTTTTTACCAAACAAATACAATTTTATTGACATTTATAGAAAAAAAAACTATAAAAATAATTGAAAATTAAAATATTTTGGATATTTTATCGTGTATAGTAAATGTGAATATAAACAATCGGTGAAAGTTTTATGTATATACGGTAATTTGTTTTAGAGTTACGCCAAAACCAACATCGATTTTGTGTAAAATTACCTGTTTTTTCTTATTTTTCCCAGCGCTTTTGAAAAGTATTGGCAATTTTAAATTTTGACCTCCCAAATGCACCAACTATATATTCACTTTCCCATCAAACAAGATACTGTTGACGAAAATCGGAGCAGTCTTACTGCCCCAAACGGTGATGACAGACACAAAAAAAAAACACACATTATTGTAAAATCAATACATACTCCACTTCGCTCAGAATCGAAGAGTAGTTATAGTATCGCCACAAGACGCTTTTTATATGTTATAAAAATTCCAAGTATTTGAAAGTATGGACTATATTTAAAAGTTCCAAAAAATCAGAATTTGAATAAATCCATTATTAAACAAAAATGGGGAGGAGGACCCCGAGCATAAGCATGCACGGTGAATCATACTGTATAGGTACCAATGTACCATGATATCATCTAGACGAATATATAGATAACATCATTGATTGTACAGAATAGTACTCATAAGTTATATTATTTTTGCGACAGTATCTACATCCCTGCACACGAGTTGATTTGTCTTTTATATGATAGACAATACTCGTTTTGTATTGTAATTTGTAGACCGCATGCAGTTTATAATAGTATATTGATTTATAACGGCTTTTGAGTGTTAAAAAGTGTTATAAAGTTTGAGTGTTTAATATTTTAGCTAAATTGTTAAGCTTCTGGATTTTCCATTTGTGTATCATATATTCATACATAAAATAATAGATATATATTATTTTTCAAAACTCTATATATTCCTATGCAGATTATCTGAATTTGTACGCGTATAATATGAAGCATTAAAGCACTGAGTGTTGACGTGATGAGCTTATATATTTAAATGTATTTTTAAGTACATATAATATTATGTTATGTCACCGAGGATGTGTAATAAAATACCTGTACGATTTCGCGAGTGATCCGCATTAAAGACCATAAGTGAGATTATAATCATAATATAATAATATAGAATAATATATATATATATATATATTTTATTATCCGCATTATATATAGGGTTGAACTGTTTGCAATATGTTCCACGACGACGATCGGTCGTAGGGTAGGTAGGTACCTAACCTACACAAAAGGGTTGTTGAACAATAGTCGGTTTCGAATGTACACGCCACGGCACACATACTATTGTAATAGCACGACAGGTTTTAAAATCATTTATTATTATTTATTATACATACAGCTGACAGATTTTAGTCAGGATGACGTGCAGCGCTATAAAACGTTTTCATTTGAAATCAATGGAAACGTTCGCATGCACTTCGTTGCAACTAGAAAACTATTCATCGTCTTCATTAATCCATGGCCAGACACTGTAGTTTCTTGTGTATAGTGATTGAACGAGGTCATTAATTGCAAGCTCATTAATTGCAGTATAGAAATAGGTACGCGAACGAAACAGTAAACCTAACCAATAAAATATATTTCGGTGTTTGATTGAATTTTATACATTTCCGGTTGATAATATTTTATTATATTTTATAATACATCATATTATATCTAATTTTATAAATGTGAAATGAAAATCTCTCTACAGGCTAAACTCTGCAACTACTTATTAGATCTTCTTGATTTGTTTTTTAAACGAAAGAGTATATCACAGAGAAGGTTATTGTGAAGGAAAATTTTAGGAAAAGTAGGAAATCTGGATGTCAAAAATACAACAGTGGTGACATCTGTCCAGAAAAAAAACTAACTAAATAATAAAATAAAAATTTATTTAATTGTTGCAGATTAAAATAATAATAGTGTATTATATTATATTGGCTGATCGGGCATGTTTGTTGATTATTATGATTATTTTTTGTCATATATAATATATACAAAAATGAATGTTTGTGTGTAGTTAGACCTCTGGAAAGAAGATAAGCTAATTTAAAAAGGGTTAAATTTGGTTTTTTTTTATTCATCGGATTTTAGTACGGTTAGGTTAGGATTTTGTATTAATTGATTATATTAATCCACCGTAGGTGGCATTAAGTAAAAACGACAAACTTGGTATAACTTTGATACTTTAGAGTTAAATCATACAGTTACGTACGAACAGCACGGGGTCCGCGATCTACCGCAGGTGGATTGCCAACCTGATAATTATTACTGCTGCGAATCAGAATTTTTATTCCAGGCAACAGAAAATTTAAGATACATTTTGAACACCATACACCGAATATTAAATAACAAATTGAACAAAGTTGATTCATATAGAGTTGGTACATTTAACGGGCAACGAAGTGCACGGGATCAGCTAGTATTACATAAGAGGCACCTACCACATAAGTGGGCTATTCAAATTTATTAATGTATTGGTATCACTGTATTATCTTTTTGTCTCATAATTATTGTATTTATTTCAAATATTTATTGCCACTAACATAATATATTTTCATATATTTATGATATTAAATAAGATTAAATATTAAATGAAAGCTGTTATTGCTGTTTACCAGTATATTGTTTCATTAGGTAGGTATAACCTACTTGTATATAAAGATTGTACGAAACCGAAATTGCATAGAAGTACCTATGTATACTACCTATATAGGTAATAGCCATATATAGGTACAGAGTGTCTAACTGTGTTTGTCCTCATAAAGGTATTGTAGTAGTACGCGTTATATACCTAAACTGGCTAAATCCATTATAGGTTATAGACTAAAGTGTTATAGGTATAGTGTTTTATAATATAATATATAAAATACTCATTTAAAACATTTTAATTACTATTTATTTTTAATAATCCAAAAACTTGCATAATGAACATTATAATATTTGTGATTTGTGGACATCCATAGGTAGTAGCTGGTATACAGCACGAACCAAGATATATAATATTATATTATCTTAGTTCATGGTAAACAGTTATGTTTGTCTAAAATCGTATCGATTGGAAAAAAATAATACTGACAGGGACAAACAGGGTTCGACACCCTCTAAAGGTACACACCCTAAATAAAAACATTCCCTGAAAGGCAGGATGATGGGAATGATATGGCTGTAGATAAAAAATATGCATTACCTACGTATTCACGGCATAAATCCATTATTGTTAGGTACTATTTAAAAGCATTTAATGATTTTATATTTATTATGAATATAATATAATCATACGTACCTATATACTTTGCAGTAGGAATCTGTAGAAATGCGAGCGCTGTGATTATATAATACTATCTATACACGATATGTGATAACGTTCGGTTTATCAACAAAACAATCCATTCGAGTGGTGCTTGTGGTAGGTACTTATTATACGGACACCAAGTTGTGCCGGATCAATAGAATGTGTACACCGAAATAAAGGGTGGTTTCGCGTGTGCATTAAATTCCGATAGATGGCGGTAGGGTAAAGGGTTTCTGCGCTCCCTGAAACGTTTCCGTTGACTGGAAAATATTTATTATGCTTTCCGCAACTTTATCGGATACGTGGGTGTCTTATTAAATTTGGGCATTCGGTCACTTTTTCAAAATGTTGCATTAGATAGAGAAGAAAACAACGTTTAACCCGACATGCTTGATTCTCGAGGATTTTTAACTGGGTGTTTGAAGTGGGAATATTTTTTTATTTAAGCTTTGCTCACTATTATTGGCTCTGGTGACAATATCATAATTGGTGACAGATAAGTAACATATTTTTTTTAACGTTAAATAAATTTATTATAGTTCTTATAATAATCACCTTAATATTTTCAATATACATTTCTATAAAAAAACTCAATTAGTACAATTAAAAATAAATAAATAAACAATTTGGTACTTAACTATGAAAAATTGACTAAAAATAATTAATATAAACAACGTTTAGAAATTAGAAACATAGTACTTTACGCGTTTTAGATACACACGACTACACTAGTATATTACTTTGACACCATGTTTTAGTCTATTGTTGTAATTTGATATTTATTTTATATTTTAATGAGTAATGACAATATCATTTTAGGAGCATTTATTGATTATTGATAAAACTTTTACTTGTAATAATATATTATAATATAATAACTAGGTATTAAAAATAGGTAGAAACTAGAAACAGTAGAAACCAGAAAGCCTACAAATTGACTAGAGTATCTATGAGACCGATAATGTCACGGTGGATAACCTTTATGATTGGTACATTTTTATAACAATTTAAATTCAACTACTACATTATTATAATATTATATTATAGGTAATAGGTACTTAAATAATTTTATATTCTTAGAGCTCTTGAATTATACTATTCGTACATAATTTTTATAATATTATAGGTATGCATAATAAAATAGTATTTCATTCCAATAAAGAATAATAGAAGTTCAAATCTGATTTAACGACAAACTGTAGCTTTTATACTTAATAATGAATTTTATTTTCAATAATTTAGAATATACTATTTGCAATAAAAACTGCCTTTGAGCATTGTCTAACTTGTACAACATTTTCTTGTTAATAGTTCAATTCAATTTTTACATTTCCTCGTCTATTCCTTTATTTAGCCGATCTACAGATTTTTTTTTTTCACTTGTAAGTAACGCGTATTGCGTATACCTAATCTATATATATATTATAGTGCTACCTTTTGCCATTGCATTCATCAGTTTCCTTTTTAGTTTCTGTTCCTTTCAAATCCTTTTGCAATACAATCCCGTGTACGTCTCTACAATATGTCTACAGTCATTCAATATACGTTCTAACTGTTACTATCTATTTTATTTTTTATTTTTTTTTACAATTGAAGTCGATCCTATAACCTTTTTCCTGTCTATTCAATCTTAGTTACATTTTACATTTATTCTTTTTTTTCCATAAAATACTATATTATATAATATGTTTTTATTATCTACCCTGCGCGTCACACATATAATACAAATACACACATTCGATTATAATATATATAGTAGGTATTATATAGTACCTATATTAGTATTAATTATTATACTACGTAGGTAATACAATACATGCGTCCTACAGTACTTATAAGTTATAACATTTCATATATTTATAGTTCTTATATTATTTGTATCTATTGAATCGTGTACAATTTTAATAATAATCTGGTTACATATAATACCTACTTCTATACCCGTGAAGTTAAGTTAGTAAACCTCATTTTAAACACAATCAGAATAATATCATAATTTAAGTACGAAAAGCCATATTTTAAGTTAATAATAATTTTAAGTTGTTATAGATAAATGTATAAAATTCAAACATCTTATAATCGTCTTTCAATGAAAAACATTAGGTATTTTTAATTGACGAGATTACCTAGTTTTAATATGCCGTTGATAAAAAAGCGTTAAAAATTTACTTTTTTAGAAAAATATTATATTTTAATGTAGTGCAGTTTTAGCAAATATTTTATATGTATTTAATAATCATTGCATATTATTTGGTTACAAATTCAACATTTGATGCCAATTTTTTGAGTATGGTTAATGTATGAGATAGTATGAAAAGGGACTTTTCTAAGGTGTCGAATTCTCTATTTCCCCTGTGTTCTATTTTCTCGGTACCCTTAGGTCTTGGGGGTAGAACTTAGCTGTATTCTTTCCAAGCCAGATCGAAAAAACTTTTGAACACATTTGGTTCAGCCTGTCATATAACTTCTCCTTTTAAAATTAAATGAAAACGAGATCTGGTTTATGTATTTATAGGTGAATACATTTACTTTATTTTCTTTGTTAGGTACCTACTTACTCTACTTTTATTTTTTTTCCTCACTGTATAATTTTTTACAGTTCTTCATTGAATACTAATTTTCGTTTTTATTGTTGAAAAATTATACTTTATTCTATACATAGGTACGTCTTTAATGATAGAATTTATACAATCATGTATTATGTATAATATACAATCATACTATTTTATAATAAATTCTATTGAAATTTATTTTTCTATTTGATTTATATGTAATTTATATATAACATAAACAAGTGTATAAGGAATAAATATTTCAATATAATATTATAGTCTACTAGCGATAATTGTAAAGTTGTACCTGTGCGTAGGGTATTAACGAAAGAATAATCGATTACATTTTGGTGCAAATTACAATTTAGTAAACTATAGTTTTTACAACGTTTGGAAATCACACAATGCATGGTCTAATATAACTAAGTATACTAACGGGTTTGTTATAGTTACATAAAATATAATAATATGTTATCTATACTTAAGTCTTTAAGATGTACCAAATATTAAACATCTATGAACCCTCCCCACTCTAGATAATATCGATGATCCAATGCCCAATGGTACAATACATCAATAATGATACAAACAAAATGTAATGTGTAGGTACTTATAGGTACTATGAAAATATGATAATTACTGGTTTTCGTTAAAAGTGTACTGCGTGTTGTATTTAGTAGACATTTACGAATATGAAGCAAAAGTAAGCTCTTCTTTGAAATTATTTCAATTATAAAATAAACCACTTTGGTTCAAAAACTTTTATCCTTTTCATAAATTGTTCAATACACTTACAAAACTTTGGTACAACGTCGTCGAGTCTAATTGAAAAGCAAACGTATATATTTTTATAAAGAGTTGTAATTATGTCTGCAATTCTGCATTGATATAGTTCTAGTCAGAGAGAGATTAATTATGAGCGATGCAATTTAATGTTGAAAAGCCGTAAATCGTGAAGTATTATTGTCAGTTATTTTATTTTGTAAATAAATTTAAAAATCCTTGATGTTACCTAATCATAAAAATTAAAAATTTTATTGTACCTATGCTTAATTTATTACGTTAAATGAAAACGTTATAATTTTAAGAATAGGTTAGGTTTACAGTGGTTTAATTTGTGGGGGGGAGGAGGGTCAAAAGTTTCACTGTCTAATTTTTAAAGACCTACTTGACTGTTGTTGGAATCTTGGGATTGGGAAGACCGAGTGTCAGACTGCATATCCCCAAAAGAAAAAAAAGTTTTAATCAAATCTATTATGTATAAAGTATAATTTAATATTATTCTTACCCTACCCTAACCCTAACTTATTTGAAATTTTAAAACACTATTCTAAATTAAGTGGTAGACATGGTTGAACGTAATAGATACAATTAAAGTTTAAAATAAAATTAATGAGAATTGGTCTGAGGAAAAGATAAGATTATATTGGTACCTATGTGGGATTGTTTTTTTGGTTAGTTGACTGTTGTAGTAGGTATTATATTTTTACATTATGGCAGACAGATTTATAATTAAATAAATATTTGAAAAATTATAAATCTAATAAAATATATATATAGTTATATATTATATTTTTCGTAGTAGGTATTGTAAGCAATTTTTAAGTATAAGACACAACAAGGAGCTATTATGACTTATAAATACTGTAAAATATAAATTAATTAAATCCGTGTCGTATTATACTAGTACCTACACACTTCGTTAGGTTTACTGTCGCCAACAATATTAATTAATTACTTTGTGACTTTGTTGTTATCGTCATAACTCATAAATCGTACCTATTTAAATCATCGTCCGTCTTCAAGACAGAATTTAATGGAATCGTTTCATTATTATACTAACTAGAACGTGCGTGAATAAGTATACCCCTCCCTCTCCCGATCAATTGATCTGAAAGTTATGTAATCATTTTGCAAATTAGTTTTCAGGGTTGGGCGTTTGCAAATAATTAGTCTGATATAAAAAATAAACTGGTCGAAAGGGTGCCAGATTCATGTTGGCCCCTCATGGCTTCATATATACCTATGTAGCTAACTACTTACTTCAACATACTACCAACATTTTTAAAATATTTTTTTTTAGGATTCTTAATAACCATTTATTATAGGGAGATTTACACTTTCGCTTTTGAAGTACGGTATTCAAAATTATATAAATCATTGAATACGAATAACAATTCTGAATGAAGACGGTTTGTCAGCCTATATGTGGCTATATTACAAAGTGTATTTTATGATATATTTATAATGCTATTAAAGTAAATTATTTTACTATTATAGTAACTCGGTACTTTGGTCAAATTAATTTTAGGCCAAAAATATTGTATTTAATGATAAGGAGCAGTCGAAATGATGCTTCGATTTTCAACATCAGTATCTTTTCTGGTAGGAAGATTAATCTAGTTGATACTTTTAAGAGGTCAAAACAGGAAATTAACAGTAATTTTGAAAAGCGTCGAGGAAATTAAATAAAAAATTTAGGATAAACGACAGTTCTTACACAAAACAAGTTTTCGACAAAATCGGTTTTGTGTAATTTAAAAGCAAAATGTAACCGAAGATATACTATAGCAATTTATTTATTATCTCCAAATATGTATTCAATTATTGACGATAAAAATATGTTTGCTCTGTCAAAAAACTTGATAATTTAATACAAGGTTCCTCATAAGTTATTATTAGTTTAATTTAATAGAAAAGTTTAGGATAAATCCACAATAATTTTTGAAGAGTTAGAAACTGGCACACCTTTTTTAAGCATGATAGGTGTCTAATTAGGATATAATTAGGTAAGAGCACATATGCGGATGCACTTCGGATGTTGGTCAAGCACGATAAAAAGAAACTCATAACGGAGGCACCATGGTTGATATCAAGATTAAAAGTTATAATATTATGAGGCGGTGATGACTTTGCGGTTGAGACGGAGGGCATCTTATATAATATTTACCTACAACAATAATAAAATACAGAAATGAAAATAATAATAATTGAACTCATAAACGATACGAAAGATAGGGTATAACGATAATGATAATACCTATAATTACCTACCTATATAGACAAATAGTTGTGGTTGTTTGTCATATATTTATTAATTTTTACAAGCTTACTAATTATAAGCTACCTATAAATATAGACTTTTTAAGATATAATGTATGATATTCAGTCAAAATCAGAAAACCAATTTAGTTTTAAATTTAAAATGTTCTATACTTTGTTATTAATTAAAACAAATAAAATTTGATTCGTTCAATTTTTATTAAAAATATAGACACAAATTATGTTTCCATTTATTCATATTTGCCATATTTTGTAATGATAAAAGGTGACCGCATTTTCCTCCCCCGAGACACTTTTTATTATTTTGCTTAGTACATATTTATTTTACATAGGTATAGCTGCCATATAAGTAGTGTGAATGTAAGATTAATTAAGCATGCTCGCCCTTTTTTTCTTCAATTATAAAGTTATTAAAAATCTGATTTTTTGAATTTTCAAATATACCTACTTAAAGACCATGTTTTCAAACTCTTGAGATTTTATATACTACTTAAGGAGTGATGGTCGATGAATATACAATCTCCTTTTTTCTTTAAATGAAAACTTTGTACTGTAAATTATTTAGCGGACAATGTTTTTGAAAATGATGACGTATCAAAATCAAAATTCGAATGAGTCGTTTTGATACTTTGTTAACCAAAGATAATAGGTCTATAATGATGGGTTTATAAAATATAGGAGCTATGGTGATTTTAAAATTGTTGTATTTAATCTATAAATATATTTTATAACTTATAAAAATGGTCTAGGTGTAATAAATACTAGATCCAATATAAAATACATTTTATATTTTTGAAAAAAACATTTTTAAGGACCATACAATACCCTCATACATAGTATTTTTAATATAAATATTTTGATACCTAACTAAAAACTACTCTTTAAAATTTTGAATCAGGTTTAAGTATCTATATCAATATTTTTAAAATAACAATTTACTTAATAATTTACAGTGAAAAAGTCGGGTTGCATTTGAAAATAATAATTTTGTATATCCATGAAATACTCCTTAAGCAGTACAAAAACTCTCAAAAATTTGAAAATGTGATTTCTAAATATATTTAAAAATTCCAATAATCATAATTTGAATAAATTTATTATTAAATGAAAAAAGTGGGGGTGAACATGATTGGTGAATCACCTTCTATAATTAGGTATCATCATCAAATAATTTTACTAAATTATTGAGTATTCAAGTTCTCAACAAACCCTATTTTACTCATTGAATTCAAAATTAATTAATTATTAATGATCTTAAAATGCACCGAGCATAGACCTAAACATCTAAAGTATTAATCATTAGAAGCCTAGAACCGTACAGAATTGATCAGTTTATTGAAACGTGTCACCGCTATGGAGTATTAAATATTATTATGTTAATGATGCATCACTTAGTTTGAGGTTCAATCAGAGTTTATTAAAACTAATTAGAGCGTTCATAGATGCTTACCAGGTTAGCCGGTGACTGTACCTATGCACCTTTCCCATAATTGATTCTTAATAATTTCTATTGCACGTACACATTTTTGTCAAGTATAGGGATTTTTTTTCTTTCAATAATTTATTGATATTAGGAGAGTTTTGTGAGTTAAAATAGTTTTTTCTTTATCACAATGAGTCTCGGTGTCTAGGTCGGTGGCTGACACGTACCTATATTTACCGTATGGACAAATTAATATTTTTGTTTTATATATAGGCATATTGGTTTTAACTGTTCAGATACGATGTATTGGAAACACGGCAATCCACCTTTCATGTAGGTAATGTACCTATAGACTATACATGAGAAATATAGAGACTAAAGAAATTAAATATTTTAAAGTATATTTATGCAGTTGTGGATTTAATTTTTTAATTGTAACCCAATTATATTGTGCATAATATTGTGATATATTATTTCAATAACATTTTGAAAATGTTAAATGTACATTGTAAATTGTAAATATTGTAAAGGTATACTGTATAGAGTTTATTTATATTTACCTACTTGTTTTATAATAGGAATTATTTAATGTGTAAAATTACTTTTTGGTGATTTAGAGAAAAAACAACAATAAGCGCAACAGTGTATATATTGAGTATATTATCATTATGTATGTTCTAGGACTCTATATGTATAGCAAAAATTATACATAATATATTGGAATTCAGAATATAGTATTAAAAGCGTCTTGAAGAAAACAGAAAAATATTACGAACGATAATACGACAATAATCACAGAAAAAAAATTGTAGTTGATACAACTGTTTAAATGGTTAGGCCAACCATAATCTCAGGTTAATGTAGTGACACAATAAATGTATGGTTGGGAGTACTAAAATCAATTAGTTGAATCGATGTAGTTGGAATAACCATAAAATAATAGTTTGGAATAATAGTATAAAACTATAAAATAAACAGTATAATCAACTTTGTGATGTAATAAAATTTTTCCTGCGTAGCCCTTATGAAACCTTATAATAATAACGAGAAAATCATAGTAAAATAATTTATTTGTATAATCAAAAATCCTATAATAAAGAGAATGGGCTACGGACGTTCCAATTTCGTAAAGGTACATTATATTATATAATATACCTATATATACAACAACATAATTACGGCGGAAAAAAATAAATCACAGCTTTAGGTTTCGTAAGAGTTCTTTTTCTCCTCTCCGCACACCACATGTATACATATATATTTGTCGCCCGCTGCCGCCGTCGCAACTTACAATAACGATCACGTTGCTTGGGGGTAAAAATAAGTCATATATATATATTATATAAGAGTATATATACGTTATATATATACGTTCAGTGAAAAGATGTAGAGAAAAACGAGAGACGGGTAAGAAAAAGGATAGAGGGTAAAAAAAAAAAATACAATTTCGCCTTCTAAAGATAAATATATATACATTGGGGAAACTCGGAATTTATAGAAACATTCGCGCGTATTCCTTGTACATATATATTATATTATATACGCGCGTATATAGCAACAGCAGCAGGGCGCCGTACTCTGCAGTCAACGGCGGCCACCATTATTATTATTATTATTATTATCATCATTTATTACGCGCTCGGAGCGACGGTGACGGTGACGAGGTGGAAGACGAGAGACGGAAAAGCTCCGGTTCCGGGGTGGACGAGGTGGCGGTACCGGGGGGGGGGGGAGAATGTAAGGGTGAAAATGGGCGTCACCGGATGGGCACCGGTTACCCCGGGCAACCACGGCTACACTACTCGACCCGAACGGAGTGCAGTATACCATCACTGTGCGCCGCCACACCGTCGCTCCGCCGGGTAGATGGGTATTGATTTGAAAAGGTACCGGTGTAGTGCGTGTGCACACACAGCGTATATATATACACGACACTGCTCTGAGCAAAACCTGCAGGGGGACCGGTACGGATAACGACTCTGCTGGCTCAGGCTGTATATTATATATACACGCAAGTATATATATATATATATAGGTACATCACACACACACACACACACACACACAGACACACACACATTTACCTTTATAATGTGTACATATATATATATCTATTATGTAATGTATATAATATATATTATGTGTTAGTGTGTGCGTGTGTACTGTATAATATTGCGATGACGACGGTTTAGATGTAGTATAACGTTCGTGTGTGACAAAATACGAATTTTCAAACATGAATAATACATTATTTGGACGGCGTGTGCGCCGAAGCGGCGTGCGTGTCCGGAGGGATAGCGAACGAGTCGTTTAAACGTGTGTGTATATATATATATATATATATATATATAGGTATAATAACAGATATGTGTACCTTATATGGGCTATATAGGTACCTATATTACAATTAAATATATAATATTATAGATATGTTAAACGAGCTTACATAGTGAAGACAGACATTCGGAGGTGTCTGCAGCAGCAAGACGCATTTAAACGAAGACAATTTTCACGTAAACTTACCTTGTAATCTGTGTAATGTATATTATGTATAAATAGGCTCTATATAAAACTTCCAATAATAAAATACGACTCTCATACACAATAATTTTTAGAAACCTATGGTTAATCATTCGTGATGTATTCGTAATTTTTTTCTAAGGTGTGTCAGCACATAGGCGTATATGGGTAGGCTTTGGAACCTTAGACCCCATCTCAAAAAAAAAGTCGATAGTCCCTCACCTATAAGTCCATACCATTGATAGTATCCATAACTGTGATTATAATTGTAAAATTATTTATATTGATATGATGGTTTATTATTATTAAACAAATGATTATTTTCTACCAAACTTAAGTCTTTGATTAATTTTGAAGGTATTTTTAGGATATACGCTAAATCAGTAAACTCTCCGTATACCCTCGAATATACACCAAAACACTATGCGTTTGGGCATATCGTGGAGGACCATTTACATTAAGTTTTTTCATCCATACGTATTATCAATATTATAGCCAATAGCCATGATATAGATATAGAATACATGTAAAACACATGGCTGAAAAAACATAATGCAAATAGTCGTCCATGGTATGCCCAAACGCATGGTTCTTTCTCTCTCTATGTCGTTCCCGTGAACTATAGGCAGGAGGTGTGGTAGGCGCAGTCCATTAGTTTATATGCGGACAACTAATTTTACTTTGATTTTAAAACAGCGATCAACCGAAATGCATTTAGATTCGGTTGAAAACAATAATGTAGTTATCAAAAATGCAGCCGGTATAAGTTTATAATAAACTATGTATAGTACTATAATAGGTTTACATATTATACGTGTAGTCCATATTCTATATAGATAAATGTTAACTTCTATATGTATTTTATATTATTTTATAATATCAATTGTATATTATACATAAACACGATGAAAAGCAGACAGTCTACGTATCTTCCTGCTGGGTATAAAGTATAATAATTTAAAAACACTAAGCCACAGTGGGAAATTGGAATATTGCGTGTTGAGCGTGAAATGCAGGACTAATAAGGGCCGTTTTTACAATGTCCAGTAAAGTGTCGGTTAACGCTAACCGACTGATAACAGGTTTTATTATCGGCAGGATTCGGCCGGTTAAGTGTTGGTTAACTACTTTAACCGGACATCGTAACAATGGCCCTAAGCATAATATTAACCCAAGTTCCAGCTAATTGCAATAACTATTATATTTAGTTATAATGTATGATTATCATTAAATGATAATTTCTAGGAACATATGTAGGGGGCTATCAAACAAACGGGTGCGTAAACAAACAGCCATTGAGGGAGAGGGTTTAATAAAGGGGGCCTAACCTTTAATTTAAAAACTACCTATATACATAATAAATAATTATAAGCAATCCAATGGCAGATGAGATAATATATATAAAATAAACCTACTGAAACCGGATATTGAGAATTTTTTCGTGATGCTCACCTCGAGGCAGAATATTAATGTACTATTATAAAATATAGTTAAAGGTTATTGTCGAATCAAAAAAAAAAAAATGTTTCTAAGCGGAGTACCTACATTTAATTCAAACGCTTTCTAGCGTTACCAATTACCGTTAATAATTACCTTAATATTTTCCTTACGTTTTGTATAATATATTAACTATAAGAACGTGAAAAATTACCTCTTAAAAGTGTCAATTGATAGGTAGTACTTGGATTCCGATCTCTAAAAAATCTATCCTGAATCTTTTTTGAGCATTTTTTGGTATGCGAAGAAATAGGTAGTAAAGCAAAAAACATTGTGAAACCAATATATACCTACATTCTTTGCATATTGCATCCCCCAGAATTCAATATAACAATGTCTCATGAATTGAAACAATTTCCCACAATATCATATGTACGAATCAATAGTAAAAAAAATATTGCAAATCATATTATAATTAACAGACATTTATTTTATCAATAAATAATAATGAAATTTAATTAAACAAAAATTAATTTTATCATTAACGCTGTGTACAGTTAACTATTTAGGTTAAAATATTAAATTATTATTTATTAGTTAACATTTAAAAGTACGGATATTATAGTTATTGTAGTAGGTTTATTGTATATAGTTGCATTTAATAGATATATAAATATAAGTTAAACCCACTATGAATTAATAGATATTAGTTATTAGGTAATTATTAGTTAAGCTTACACATAAAATAATATATTAATATTAGATTATACGTAGGTACTTACCTATATTTATGAATTTATGAACGTTTTTATTAATTATTCTTCAAGAAGATGATGAATCTTTATATATTAAATATTATGTATAATAATAGGTATATGAGTGTACGACCCACGCACGAAATATGATACATAATTTGCAACCGCATTACGGCGGCGCCAACATCATTCAATTTATATAATGACAAATTAAGTTAATGCCTAGCCAGTAGTCACCGTTTATAAATTATTATTGTATATAGGACATAGGTATCTCTATTACAGCGTGCATTGAAGTGTCGAATCAATTGTCCAAACGATATGGTATAATATTACACTATTATAGCAATATATAGCCTATATAATAGGTAAGCCACATACGTTTGTGAAGTTAGATACCTACCTATATAATTAAATAATGTGTTTATTTTCTATATACCAATAAATAATGTAATACATAAGATATAATGCATACTCTGCTACAATATTATACCTATGTATAATATAAAGTGGATAATTCCGACAATATTAAAAAAAAAACCAATTAATGGAAAAATAATAAAACAAAACCTCATACAGGTAGATGATTTGTAAAATTAAATTGACTATGAAGGTAGCCGGTAGGTAGCATGTAATTTCAATTTATTACTAAGAAATTTAGCAAAATATGTGTAGGTTTATTTCCAATTTTATTTTGACTAGTATTGATACATTTTATAGTCAATCAAAAAGACAAAACTTGTCAAAATCCCGAAAAACTAATTTGTGGTTTTATATATTTTGTAAAAGCTAAGAATTTTTCGAGTAGAATGAGCTATTTTATTTTCCTGGACTAGGCATAACACATTATAATATATTGTTCATTTTTAGTTGATATTTCTAAAAATATGTGTTAATGAGATGCGTTTATGATTGTATGTTTTGGAATGTCAACACAAGACTGATTTTAATAAGTTTTAACCCTATCTAAAATATCTCAAAATTACACACACACACACATAAATAGGCACAGTCGCAATTGATCATGATGTGCATATTATTGGTCTAAAATTATATCTGGAGGTACGTTCCAAAACTTAGTCCCATGGGATGGAGTCATTATAATTATTATTGTTATTCAATATGTTGGCAAGAAGGGTGAATTTAAGGGGCAAAATATCAGGGTACCTATAATATTTGGCTGAAATATTAAGACGCATCTCAAAGCCTCAAAGTCAAAAGATGAACAAATACATATATATTTTGTATAAACATGTATGATGTATGTAATTATTATACTGATTACACTGCTCGTTGTTGCAATGTTAAAACGTTTTAATTGTATGAATGACGAATGTTGCAATAAATAGTATAATAAAATTGTTAGTTGTGAGGTATATTTAATATGCATAGCCACCTAGGTATACCTAAGGTAATATATTACATTTATATAAATGTACCAAAAAAAAGACTGTTATTTTTGATAAAAGCTTGTTAAAAAGGTTATCATCAATCACTATGATATGTTATATTACAAAAATAATGTTAATAATCAAATTACATGACTATCTGGGAATTGGGAGTACACAATTTTCAAATAAAATATAATAAAAATAATATTTAAAAGTTGAATAATCAATAAAATATATAATATATATTATGTAGTAACTAGGAATAACACAATTTGAAACCTATAGATAATCACGCTTAACTTTGCCTATAATAGCATACATACTATATATATTATATAGTATAGGTAATAGTAATACATATATTATATTTAACATACATGTAATATCTACAATATTTAAATTTAATTACTAGCTTAAAAAAGAAATAAGATAATTAGGTAAACATTTATCTCATTTATCTTGTATTTTATTGTAAAAATTATATACACACAATATATATACATTATATTATAACTTAAAATCTTGCAGTATTTACCGAAATCAATATTAGTTTAAATGTTAAAATAAATATAAATTATTGTAAACTAATTACGAGAATACAGCAAGAATACTAAATAAATTATAGGTGTATGTGAACTCAAAGAATGAACTTTTTACTTGTAAACCTATACAGTAGTCAGTAACAGTGGATTGTAGTAACTGAACAAAAGACGCATCCTGCAGCAGAAAACGGAAGAATATCGTAAAATCTACGAGGGGAAAAGATGAGTGAAGAAAAAATAAAAAAGAGTGAGAGAGAAAGAGTGATGAAGAACGCGAAAAATCGTCAAACTTTAAAGAGGTAAGCTTGATGGCCATCACTCCGAGTTAATTTCGTTAAAATTCTCGGCTCTTGCTCGTTTTTCAAAACCATTTTAAACTCGTACGCGCGCAGGAACGACAGACTTAATTTGACAAGGAAAAGTCGAAATTGTTTTCAAAATAATTGACATTCAGCACGTCGCCAGGAAAAACTTATTTTTGTATTATTATTTTTATTATTTGGCTCTTTAAAATAATAATAATAATGATAATAATAGAAATAATAAAAAATAAATGACAAAATACCTTATTAGACCAGTGGATTAGGAGTCCCTTTGGATAGGCTACCAATTATTTTTCAACATAACTTGTGTGCCGAATACATTTTTATGTTACTTCTGGCAGGAAAGTGAATCTAGTTGGTGCTTTAAAATTCTCAAAATGGAAAATTCCCAAGAGTTTTCAAAAGCGTCGGGACTCGGGAAGAAGAAAAACAAATTTTAACAAAATGGGGATTTTTATACACAAAACCCGTTTTTGAACAAAATCAATTTAGGTGTTTTAGTGTAACTAAAAAACTTATAACCATATATACTTAAAATTTTCACCGGAGCTATTGTAACAATTCACAGATTACTAACTCGTCATTTATGTCGCACACGGCGAATTTGCTTAGATAGACAGAACACAGGAAAGTAGAGTACGAACCTATACATTATTTGTTTAGCCAGTCAGTCAAGTTAGAATCGCGAAGTAGAGACTATATCGGTCTGCGGTCATACCTATATGCGAAATCATAATAAATCTGCAATATTGCTTCAACTCGTATTCCACTACTCCTATGATATTCAATAAACCTCTACATTCATACCCTCTACAACATCAGTCGTTACTCAGGTTTAGTGTATTGTATAATAAATAATAATATAACTATTTTAGACATTATTTTAATAAACTATTGTATACGTTGCTAAGTCGTGTTCGATTATGTTAGTTTATGAACGCAGGTCAAAAGTTTCTAGGACCTGTAAAATATAACTTAGAAAACTTTATTTAAATCGGTCCAACAATCGATGTAAAAGGAATAGCCAACCATCTACTCCTTAACTGGGTAGGATTAGAATATCTACAGTCACTTGGTTCGTATAACCAAGGAGGTGTGTTGCACTATTTATAGACATAAGAATATTTTTATTAGTTTTTCTTTTAATTGTTGTCAAAAAAAAATTATTCGGCCAGTAAAAATATTTAAAATTTTAAAACATGGTTTGTCATAAGTTGTTGTAAATGGAAATTATAAAAAAGGTTGTGCGTAAATTCCCAGTAATTTCTTATGAGCGTTTGACGTTAGAATTTTGACAAAACTCGCTGAAATCTCGAAATTTCGCAATGTTTTTATAGCTAAGGATTGAACATTTAAAACGTAGTATCTATAATGAGTAGTTCATACTGTTACCAAAAAATCTAAAATAATATTAAACACGGTTTTTTTATTGCTATTTTAAGTTTAAATTTTGATGAAATTAGATATTTAAACGAAGAATAATAATTTTATAGTTATTTTGTTGTAATTTCAAATATAATATTATAATATGGGATGACTGACAGTCGACAGACCGTCTTCGCTCAGAATCGTTATTCGTATGCAATGATTTATCATTGAATTTAAATTTATTACCATCCATTACTGTGACCCACATGTAACTCACTGTTTAGCAGAGCGGTATCCACCTTCTTTTTAAAATATTTTTATTTGTATATATGTTTGCATGTTACACAATAGAAAAAATATTTCAACCTTGAACATTGAGCGTTGTTTCTAGTAGAAAATTTGATCTAGTTGGTACTTTTGAGGGGTCAAAACTAAAAAGGGACAAATTGTAGGTACTCTACAGTAAGTATACCTACTTGAAAATAATAGGGAAAAACGGAATTTTGTATAACTCAATACAAGGTTCTTCGAAAGTTGTCCTCAAAGCAATATTATTTATCAAAAATCCATTCACAATATTTTTTTAAGCATTCCAAGTTCAAATTTTTGCAAAATTCTTCAAAACCACGAACATTTGTAAATTATTTCGTAATTTTAAATTTACCTTAAGTGATAACATTTGTAATTATAAATCGTTTAACATCTTATACAATTATGTGTTATACTATATTATTTTTGTTAATCAGTATAAAATATATAGTATAAGTGCATCCAAATGTTTTTCTTCGTAATATTATTTTGGCCGGTATATCAGCTTATAATATGAATACTGAAATTGTTTTTTTGTCACGCCTGCACCGAAAGTTTGGTTTTCGACCACGGTTGAAGCGTTCGAAAGCGTCCTTTTTCCGTCTAGCGGGCGATAAAGTGGAAATCCCCAAAGTGCCGGGCGGAAAAGAGGAAATCCCCAAAAGTGCCGGGCGGAAAAGAAGAAATCCCCAAAAGTGCCGGCCGCCGGGCGCGTATCCCCTGCACAACCAGAAACTAAAATGTATACCTACCACGGTCCTTACAAAACATAAACTTTTGGTTACATCTTAAATGTATAGTATAACCTCCTTGCATGACGCATAAACATTTAAACATATTTAATTTGCACTGTTCGTAGATAAGTGCGTCGAACGATGCGTTAGTAAGTTTTTTTTTTTTTATTGATCTTGAGCCCGGCAGCTGAGGCCATTAGCTATTTTTTAGTTTGTAGGTTGTTAAGTTGGTAGGGGGAGGAACACGTATGTGTTTAGTTTGGCAGAATTTTTGATTGGGCACCCGTAGGTATCTGCCATGCCCGGGTGGGGGATGGCGGCACTTGTTCTCCGGACACCGTGACTTGCCCGAAGAAAAATGCCGCCCGCGGCCAAGGTATCGAACTCGGGCCGGCTGCGTCGCAGCCGACGCCTTAGTCCGCTCGGCCACTCCGTCCCTCGTTAGTAAGTTTATTTCACGCAATTTGTATAATAATCTTATCAGTTACAATAATAAAATATACAAAGTGAAAATTGTAATTTTGAAATAAAATAAAATGTCTTCCATGAAATTGTTTTTGTAGAATAGTCTATAATTGTTGCATAGATCCCTGCATAACCTTTTCCATGAACGCAGGGGCGTGACAAAAAATAGTATGTGTGGCTCACGCGGGAAGGCCATTTCAGTCTTGGGCGAAATGGCTCACTTCCCGCCCTTGCCTCACAATATACTATTACGGTATAATAATAATTACTCGTTATATCTATATCTCGTATCACTATAAAACCAAAATTATGGTGAGGAATGTTGCATACATTTTTTTATTAAAAACAGAAATATATTCAGCGAAACAACTTTTTTTTGTTTTACACATACGATCATAAATTAATCTAGGTCATCCGAAATTGTATCCTCAGTTTCAAGTTTGTTTTTGGATCTCTTTCAATGGATTGACAATAATTGACAATTTATTTTTGTGTGTAAGATAATTGGTGATCGTTTTCCTCATGGCTCCTAGAAAATAATTATGATTTCAATAAAAACGACCGCGACATATAATATAACTATTATCTGAGATGGCAATCACAAAATATTATATAGGTAATATCATAGCTACAGACGAGGATTGATTGTCACCCTGCCACCACGTATAAACATAATATATTATATACTTTGTAGATCCGATCTAGATATAATGCGAATATAGTAACGAAAATGTGGCTGATTATCTCGCCAATATCATAATACTATACGTGCATTGAATATAATAATGAAGTGCGCGTACGAAGGGTGCGGTGTTTCGTTAGAGGGGTTGTGGCGACGACGGACACACACTGTGACCCTGCCGATGATGACAATCAATCGGAAATATTTAAATTGTGATCAAAGTGCCGCGGGGGGAGGGTCGCCCATCTGTCGCCCACTGTAAAGCTATAAATATGTATATATATATATATTTCTCTAACAGTACATATATTACACCTGTTTTACTCGCTGCACGCCAAACGCCACTGTGACCAGCAGTGGCGAGGGGTCGACGTCGCGTAGATGGACTGTAGAGTGTGGTATGTATATTCATATATAAGTGTGTGTTTTAATCCGAGAGTTCACACCCCAAAACTACATAACATTATAACGTGTATAGCGAGTGTCCTCTTACACAAACTGTTTTCTTTTCACAACTCCCGCGAAATCCCCACCGATTTGTCACTTCTGTATATACGCATACATATGCCTATATATGTAAGTACGTATTATTATTATTATTGTGATGTGCACTGCA